>NC_083828.1:8083216-8197749 GCF_015708825.2 Lethenteron reissneri | reverse complement strand
CGTGTGTACCACGGAGCGCAGCGCCACTCTGTCGATCCGCTTGTGGATGACCGGCTTCCCCCCCTCCCTCCCCTCCCAACGCCATGAGTAGTGTGGTTTTTTGCTATTTCTTCTTTACCACGCTGGTCGTGCCGGTTTGTCTGGGGCACAACACCCCCTTCTCTCTCCCCCTTCCGCTGACCAGTGTGGTGAAGTATGGTCAATTAACCCCCATAACTAACAAGGCCTGGGGAAGCCTTCATCCAGCAGGGGATTGACAATTGGCTGTAAATTACTGGGAGCAATTAATGTAAGCCAAGCAAGGCATTTGTACTCTGGTGATGTTGCTTGAGGTTGGCTTTGAGGTTACATCTTGTCAGAAATTCACAAGAGTTTATTTTTAAACTGCAACTTCAAAACTTGTCCTGGTTGAATGCTGGCACATAGGTTAGTGCATGTACAATTCTTCATCAACCTAATGCTGGATGAGAGCCTCCCCAGGCCGTGCAGGCTGCAGGAGTTATTTGTCCATACTTAATTACGCTGGTCAGTGCAGATTGGTGAAGTTGGCTATCATTGAAGTAGAAGCAAAGAAGAACCGTCACAACTGCCATCTACCGCCCACCACATAGCTTCGCAGCCTATAACCCATGGTGCATGGTGGTCATCCATCTGAGCACTATCCAAGCTCATACCGGCCTAACTTGTGTTGATCTCACGGGATCGGGTGCATTACAGGCGAGTGAAATTGTGAGGGTGTATAAATATGTGTGTGCATGACCATTTCCTGTGTCTTTGAGTTTGATTCCTGGACATGGCTGACATCAATGGCGAATGATATCCGAACCAGTCCTTGGTCTTCCCTCGGCCTACTCAGCTTTAAATGAGTATCTGGTGCTGTGCATAAACAGTACTGGGGAGACAAAGGCAGTTGCGCGTGGTGCTGGCCACCCATGCCCTCGTCTGCCTCGCCGGCCGTTATAGGCGCTGCTCGCTAACTGCACTTTCTCCGACAGTCCGTTAAAGGCTACACAGTGCTGGGATCCCCGACAAGTGAGGAGCAACTAACGATTGCAATGGCACGAGCACAGCTAATCTACAACCCGGATGGATAATGCACCTATGGGTTACCGGGAGTTAACCGCGTTTCCGCCCTCCCCCACCGTGTGCCGCCCCCCCCCCCTCCCCCTCACAGGCCTGTCCAGTAAGCGCCGGGTGTCGTGGCAACACACGCGTGGCCTCTACACGTGCACCAACTGCTCCTTCAGCAGCCTGTGCCGCCAGGAGGCGACGCGCCACGTCTACGAGCACAGCCGCTAGCGCCCGACGCGTCAACAGCGGTAGGGAAAGCTGTGAAGGGACCGGTTTCTCCCCCTCACTACACCCACCCCCCACATTACTAATATAATGAGCCGAGAATGTGTGTGGTCCCGCGCGTGACGTTACTCCACATGAGGCCCACCCCCCCGCGTGATGTCACTCCACATTTTTACACTAACGCAGAGGAAGGTCGAGCAGAATTAAATAATTTATTGCGCAACGTCGCTTCAAATATGACGTTTCTTTACAGAAAGTGGCGGTGAATAAGTAGAACCCGTAAAAACAAAGTTTTTCACTATAAATCCTTTATATGCGTGGTGGCTAGAGTCCTCTCGTCCTCTGGCTTGAGATGGCTGCCACCTATGGGTCAGATTATTGCATTGCACCATTAAGCAATTGGTAATTAAATATAATATTATTGTCCTAAAAGTGTAAAATTTTGGAAAAAAATTTTCACGACCATTAATTGTCACGCACAACGAGTCTGTGTGGTAAATGTCAGCTCGATTGGATCACGGGAAGTGGGTTAAAAAACGACCGAAAGATTTGCACGGTCCTAAGCAAGCAAGCGAACTTAATATAAAGGATTTAAAAATAAATATTCGCAGCACAGTGCTACATCCGTGCGTGACGTCACTGCAAAAGAGGCCCCCCCCCCCTTCATTACTATCATGCCGACGTGGAAATTTACACTAACGCACAAGAAGGTCGCGCACTCCACATGACGCACCCCTCTCCCTCATTAATAATCATGAGCGGGTGGTTGAACGTCACTCCACATGGGGCAACCCCTCCCCCCTAATTGCATTAATCATGAGATGAACAATTTTTCTATTGAATATTTCAGATTTCCTGAAATATACACCCGTCCTTTGACCGGGCAAAAAGCTAGTAGCATATTGATAACATTCCTTTAATTTTTACCCTATCTGCTGTGATTGTAATACATAACAACTTTTAAATTTTTTTTTTTTTACAGGAACTCAATTCGTACCTTGGGACAAGGGACACTGGGCATTAGATGCTGTCATCAAAATGGTTCCTTCACACGACAGATCGCTCTCACCAAACGCCTCGAAAGTACAACTTTCATTCTCACTTCTCCATTCGGAGGATCGTAACCTTATCGTGGTGGTGGGGTTTGTGGGTTCCAAGGACACTCGGAGCTATATGTCACCTGGAGTCTTATACTCCTGGTAGGGTTTTCGCGAACAGATCTTGGGGGAGGTTCCAGACATAACGGTCCCAAAATACAAAAATCAGAGAATCGTGCCGGAACAACAGATAACGGGATACACCGCTGGAGCTAGGCCTGGGGGTGGTATTCGCCCGGAAGCAACCTGGTGGCCAGGGACCAATGTAGCCTGGTCAGGCCCAGCCCAAAATAGCTGTGGTGTTGTTCCTGTGGGCCCACCATCCGCATGACGAAGGGTCAGGGGCGGGGTAGGCGATGCAGTATAGCAGGGAGAGGGATGGTCTCGGACGGGACTAGACCTTGCGATGGACGCTGACTATTGGACGTGGAATGTCACTGGGGGGGGGAGGATCCGAGCTACCATTGAACCTCATTTGCCAGTAAAAATATGATAATGGTTTTTTACCCTTCTATCTGGCAACAAAAAACTGACGCCTTTTGGCGTCATCTGGTCCAACACCATGTGAGACTAGGCTCTAAGGAAAGCTGTCTCGGGTGTGGACCAATCAACTTCAAGGACAGTGCACATTATCAGAGTTATGTATTTTGTTTTGCATTATGACTGCAGGTATTGCGGTCCATGCAAACATGACTCCTTGGTAAAAAAAGGTGTCAGTTTTGTGCCAGATAGAAGGGTAAAAAACCAAGTATTCCGATCCAGAGCTAGTTGAGGGGTGGTCTCCTATTCCGGAGTAACCCCTGGTGAGAGGCCCTGGAGGGTGTGGGGATACTCAGAAGCCCCCAGCTGGGCTGCGTTCAGCTGGAGTTTGTCCTAGTGGATGAGAATGTCACCTCAATGAGACTTTGGGTCTCAGAAAAAAAACTCTTGATTGTTGTCTGTGCGTATGCACCAAACAGCAATTCAGAGTATTCAACCTTGGAGATGGTGGGTCGAGTGCTCGACAGAGTGCCGCCTACCGACTCCATAGTTTTACGAGGCGACTTCAATGCTCACGTGGGAAAGATGTAGATACCTGGAGAGGCGTGATTGGAAGGAATGGGCCCCCCCCCTGATCAGAACCCAAACGGTGAAATGTATCGGAATTCTGTACTAGTCACGGAATGTCAATAACAAAACACCATGTTCGAACACAAGGATGCTCAAAAGTATACTTGGTATCGGAACACCTTGGGCAAAGGTCAATGATTGACTTTCTAGTTGTATCATCGGACCTAAGGCCGTATGTTCTGGTCACTTGGGTGAAGAGAGGGGCAGAGCTGTTAACTGTTCACCACCTGGTGGTAAGTTGGAGCCGACGCTTGGGGCACAGACCAGATAGATGTGGAAGGCCCAAGTGAATACTGCGAGTTTTCCAGGTATGTCTTGGCGGAAGACCCAGTGCAGAAAAATTTCAACTTCCACCTCCGGGAAAACTTCTCCTGCGCTCCAGGGAAGGTTGTGGACGCTGAGTCCAAGTGAACGATGTTCAGGACCTCGATTGTGGATGCAGCTGTGAAAAGCTTGTGGTGTGAAAAGATGTGGTCTGAAGGCAGTTGGTGCCTCTCATGGCGGAAACCCTAGGACATGCTGGTGGACACCAGTGGTGAGGGAAGCTGTCAAGTTGGAGGAGGCTTTCTGAGCCAGACTCAGAAAAGGTCTTCCGACTCGATTGAGAGGTACTGGCCAAGAGCGCGGCAGGAGTCACTGAAGCGAAAGCCCGGGCGTGGGAGGAGTTTGGAGAGGACATGGAGAGGGACTATCGGGCATTCTCAAAGATATTCTGGTAAACCAACCGACGCCTTAGGAGTGGTCGACGGGACGTGGCCCAGGCTGTTTTCAGTAAGGGTGGCGTAACATTAACCTCAACTAGGGAGATTGTTGAGAGGTGGAAGGAACACTTTGATGAGCTCCTTAACCCAGTGGACATGCCCTCCTTTCAGGAGGCAGCCCTGTAAACAGCTGGGGGGTGTCGGATCCATCACTGTTGCTGAAGTCGCTGTGGCGGTCGAAGGCCTTCGTAGCGGCAAAGCTGCTGGGGTGCACGAGATTCGCCCAGAATTGTTGAAAGCGCTGGACAGTGTAGGAGTGTTGTGGTTAAACACGCCTCTTCAATGGTATAGTACCCTCTGGACTGGCAAACTGGGGTCGTGGTTGCCATTTTAAAAAAGGGGAACCAGAGGATTTGCTCCAACTACAGAGGAATCACACTCCTCAGCGTCCCAGGTAAAGCCTACGCCAGAGTGCTGGAGAAGAGGCTCCACCCGGTGGTCAAGTCTCAGATTCGGGAGGAACAATGCAGATTCCGTCATGGTCGTGGAACAATGGACCAGCTCTTTTCCCTCTTACAGATATTTGAGTATTCATGGGAATATGCTTCTCCACTCTACCTCTGCTTTGTAGATTTGGAAAAAGCAGATGACCATGTTCCCCGCAATGTCTTGTGGGAGGTGCTGCGGGAGTATGATGTACCGGTGCCGCTTTTGTGCGCTATCTGGTCTCTGTATTCCCGGAGTGAGAGCTGTGTTCGTATTTTGGTGTCCAGTTACGGGGGCATGGAGGTGGCATCGCTGCTTTTTGCAGATGACGTCCTCTTTTGCTGCCAAGTGCGTGGAGGCTGGGATGACGATCAGCACCTCCAAATCTGGATTGATTTCTCCAGGTGAGAGGGGAACAGCTGCCCTTAGTGGAGGTGTTTGAGTACCTCGGGGTCTCTTTCGTGAGTGATGGTAAGTGGGAGTGGGAGATCGGCCGGCGGATCGGTGCGGCGTCCGCAGTGTTGCGGGCACTGTACCGTTCCGTGGTAGTGAAGCGTGAGCTGAGTTCTCGAACGAAGCTTCGGTTTACAGGTCGATCTACATTTCCACCCTCGCCTCGGGTCATGAGCTTTAGGTAATGACCAAAAGGATGAGATCACGGGGGGGTACAAGGGGCCAAACTGAGGTATCTCCGCTGGGTTGCCGGGCTCACTCCGTGATCGGATGAGGAGCTTGGCCATCCGGGAGAGCTTCACAGTTGAGCCGCTGCTTCTCCGCATTGAGAGGAACCAGTTGAGGTGGTGTGGACACCTGGTAAGGATGCCCACCCCCCCGGTAGACTCCCCCTGAAACTCTACCGGGCATGTCTGGGCGAAGACCCCGGGGCCAGCTCAGGACACGCTGGCGAGACTATGTCGCTCGACTGGCCTGGGAATGCCTGGGAATTCCCCAGACAGAGTTGGAGTCTGGCACCAGGGAAAGGGAGATCCGGACCGTCCTACTCAACATGCTGCCGCCCACGACCCTGACCAGGACAAGCGGATTGAGAAATGAACGAACGTCTCCATTAACAAGAGAGTCAAGTGAACGGGGCAGTGACTGCGCGCGATGGATCGTCTTGCAACTGTAGGCGCTCCTGCGCCAACTCAGAACAGCTCCGTAATACGTTTGGGTGTAAACGTCACAAAAGCATGAAATATTTCATCGCTAGTTTTAAACTCGTACAAAATTAAGTGTTGCGGCCAAACATGCCCGGAAATATTTGTTGTACTTTCATCCTTTTTGCTTGCGAACACCAAAAGTTAAAAGGACAACTAGAAATTAAAAGGTGAAGCAGGAGAGCTGGCTCGACTGCTTGGGGCTGGTTAGCCAGTTGGGGTTAGTGGTAGGGTTAGAATCTGGTTGGCTAGTTTGGTTAGGGTTAGTGTTTAGCTTTTGTGGTTAGGGATAATCAGGTGTAGGGTTGATGTGGGCTTTTTAAGATCAGGGGTCAGGCTCTAGGGTCTGGTGGGCTAGTGTGGTTGTGGGTAGTGCTAGGGTCTGATTGCCTAGTCAATTGTACATCTGTTTTACCATCACTGAGTGACTAAAGTTGATCATTTTTTCCTTTTTTTTACTGTACAACTTTCCCGTGTGGAATGCTTGGAAAGTTGCACAAATTTGGCAACCTCATTAAGAGTCAACATTTGTAAAACCATCCGAATAATGTTATCTGGTGCTATATTACGAGTAATTATATGTTTGCAATATTAATTATTCATGGCATAAGGTGGTGGTTTGACCATGGACTGTACAGGAAAATGATTGCACCATCACCACCTTCCCAGCATGGATGAAAAAGTCGTATTGTCTTAGTACGTCCCAACACCACGGTAATTTACGAGAATTACTCTAATCAAGCATGGACAATTTATTTGTCTCTCAATCACAGCTGTAATTGGCTGACGGTGTACGTTGTTGAGTTGAAAGCCACTCCGTTCGGTTACTATTGATTGGCCACATCTATAAAGTGTCAAAAATGTTACGTCCGAAAACCGTGGAACTGCCCATGGGAAAATTTGACCTGTGCTTTGTGCCCACCTGAGTGGACAGAAATCGGTGAAATGGCTCGGCAGTGGGGGAAAACTGCTCGCAGGCAGAGCAAATCAGCCACCTCGACACAAGGCCAACCCTAACAAACGAGCCAACCAGCCGCTTGGCATTAACTCTGTCCCTGACCCGATCCCTAACACCGCAATGCTCTATAAAACATTTTCGCTGTGCTCACGGTTCCCCCCATTGAATGCCTCGTGGTGATTGGCCCTCTCCAGTGTCGGTGGTAACAGTGGACGGTAGTTTGAGTCATCGTTATCATGGTTCCCATTCTGTTAGGAGTGTATCGTCGCATCTGTTCATCGGTTACAATCTACTCTCACGCAATTAAATAAGCTCATGGGTTGGATATTTTGGCTCGTGGAATTCAAACAGAACTGTACAAATGATATCACTGAACTGCAGTAAACGATACGATTCATATTGTAAAAATGAGACGAAACTCGGCACTCGCATTGAATCAGCTACCCTGGATAGTCACAGTATTGCATCACTATGGGGTGGTCGTGAGGATAATCGGGTACATGCCTCCCCCTCTTGGCAAGTGTGCGTGAGAATGTGTCGAACCACACGCTCCACTCGTAGCATCCCCTCTATGCATATTACACATTTGTTGAATAACATCTAATATGGCCTGCTAGTTATAGGAATGGATGTAAATTGTCATAAATCGTTCATTTTCATAGCTTCCACCTGTGCCGATTTGCTGAAGCATCGTCCCATATTTTTGGCCATATCAGTTATTTATTTTCTCTCCATCCTCCGTGTCGGAGGAATGGTGGCTGTGAATCAATCGTAGGCGCAGCGACTCTCAAATGCCACTTTCATTCCGAGTCTCGGGCACCCTTCGAGTTATTCGGCTTTGGTTGATGATATCCTTTTGTTTTTATCTCGGATGTTGTGCTCCGTCACAAATTTACGCACATGGAAGCGAGCCGATTTTGATGTTTTTAAATTTGGCAGCTATTAACTCTCCGCCGTATTCCAAAAAAATTCTTCAATTGTGTTTTGATGTACAATACAGGACGAGCGGTAGGACGTTGCGATTATGAATTTTGATTCTCAAAGCTTGCGTTACATGCATCGAATTGCGTGTGTGCATGTAAGAATCGATAATTGTTTTTTTACCCTTTTATCTGGCAACAAAACTGACACCTTTTTTTACAAGGAGTCATGTTTGCATAGACCACAATACCTGCAGTCATAATGCAAACAAAAAACATAACTCTGATAATGTACGCCTTTTGGCGTCATCTGGTCCAACACCATGTGAGACTAGGCTCTAAGGAAAGCTGTCTCGGGTGTGGACCATTCAACTTCAAGGACAGTGCATACATTATCAGAGTTATGTTTAATACTGGCATGAGGTTCCAATGGTGTAATAATCGATGTTTTACTATTGTGTGGAGTTTGCGTAAAGCCTCCAGCCACTAGGGGGCGCCACCCATTAATCGCAATGCTACAGATCTATATTCTAAATTTAAAAAAACCCATAGAGTAAGCTTTGTGCATTATAACAAAAAATAACACATTTTCCAGGAAGAACTCTACAATTATTCGCACAGCGCGCAGTTTGTGTGTACATTCATAGACATGGGGAGGCGGTTTTTCTCGTTATTTTTACACGGGCATTTGTGTAAAACTTAACCCAATTACCCTCTGTTTTATGAAGTTAGTTTGTAAGGAGTTGTTTTATTACAGCTCTCAAGTTGAATGTATTTACTAGACGAATAGATATATTTTCTTACCTTTTTTTTCTGGAATGCCGTTGTAACCTGCTTTTTGTTCCTTTTTGAGCATTTTTGTTGTTGTTTTTAAACATGCATTCAAAGTGTGCTGTTCATACCCATACCACCCAATGTACAGTTCTGTGTAGAAATCATAATAATGCTGAATGATGTGTATAGATATTTGTCAGTCAATTGCTGGATGAAGTCCTCCCCACGCCTGCGTCGGTCATGGGGGGGGCGGTACGATCATGCTTCACCATGCTGGTCAGTGAGAGGGGAGGCTGAGGACCAGTTCATATATATAAATTGCCACCGATGTTCGCCGTGGCTGGGGAAACGAACTCAGGTCGCCGGGTTAACTGTGCAGCGTGTTATCCGCTGCGCTGCCGTGCCACACCACGTTTCTGTATAGTGACACTAACATGGACCCTAATCGTCATCCAGCGAAGAAAAGATGATAATTTTTTTAAAAGGCTATATAAAATGAAATTCAACTGTTTGTATTGAACAATAGATTCAAGAGAAGAAAACATACTTTTTACAAAAAAGTTGAAAAAAATGAAAAATAATGTACAGTATTTATATACATTTTTAAGGCTGATGTACATTTTATTTAAGAGGTTAGTGTTTGCGTTTTGACTTTGTATTCACGCGGTGCTGGAGTCTGTGGGAGCAGTCTAAAAGTTTTGATAACTGAGTATTATTTGCTTATACACTGTTTTCAGCTGTTCAGATATCAACATAGAACATAAGACGAGAGGTGGTGCCTGTTGAAGGCAGTACAGCAAGTAGGTTCTTAAAGGTTGTGCGGTGGGGGGCCCTAAGTGTTCTTCCTCGCATGTGTGGGTTTTCTTCTGGACACTCGCGCTTTCGCACCACAAAGAAATGCCAACGTTTTGTCCGCGTTACCGTAATGGCCAGGAAACTGGCAAAGTCCCCCCTGGGAATGAGTGAAAACCCGGCGTGCATTTAACAGTTGCGTACGATAAGCACAAAAATGCAATGCATAAACACAGCTCAATTTGACGCGTAGGTGTACGTGACCAATATTATTCGTAAAGGTTTTTTTTTTGGGTTGGATCGCTAAATTCTGGCAAAATCCAGCATCATCTGGCAAAATGGCCCGATGATGTTGGATGTAATTACAAGCGAAATGTCACGGTACTCATTGTAAATGTGGATTTACTCCAACACACCGGTTGGCTAAACTAGTAACTAATTGGCACGTTTACGAGACAAACCTTTCTGGTTGGCTGTGGCAGGTTAACTACATATTTATACTCACGCGATCTAAGCCAAAAAACCTTATTATGAACAGTAAGAACTCTGCTGTATTTTATGACGGTGCTTCTATCGGCTGTTGCATCACTCCACGGGGGTCGGTCTCGATTCACCGATGGTGGTTGTATATTCAGAAGAGTTTTGCACGAGACAATACTTCGGAACCTTTTCTCACCCCATTCAATGAATTATACATTTGAGTTGTGTTTATTAGAGCCCAACATTTTTCAAATAGATGGACTTTCCAAGTTGCAAGCAAAAAAAAAACCTGCATCTTGTAACAAATTTCAGCTCTAGCCCTGCAACATCATAAAACAAATTCTGTCAAAGTCACGATCGCCAGTGTGTAGCGGATGAATTACCTGAAAGTTTTGACTGCTGTCATGTTCGTGACGATTTCGGTGGTGTATAAAATCCAAGTTACGGACGAGTGAGTTGCGTGTGTCGGATGAGAGTTGAGTGCGAGCGAGTGTACAGCGGATGTGTGTATTGTATACGTTGTTAACCCGCCGGGCATGCGTACTTTTCCCAACGCGGTTGTGAATCACATTAAACTGGCGTCTGTTAAATAACGTGAAGCTGGCCATTCATTCATTTCGGGTTTGTGGGTCACGGTGGGGTAGTGCTGTTTTATCCGGCCCTTGCCAAATCCACTGCTGGATAAAGTTCTGGCCCGGTGCGTCTCCGCCCCCTCGCTCGTCTTGAGCCGTGCCATTCGGCCTCCTCTGTCCATCTTCATGGTGGGGACTTCTTCCCGGCCTCCTCTCCCACTCTGTCCTTTCTCCGTGCTTTCTCCGTGCATTGCATCCTTGACTCCTCTTACCGTGGTGCGCCCTGGGTAAGACTGAGCAACCTGCGCGTCATTTGAATGTTTGTCCAGCCCTCCCTCCCAGCCAGAGAAAAACGTTTCATCTTCTATAGAGCCCTGTCTCGCAGCTTTCTCTTGCCTTATCTGTACTGGATATCCCAATTTATCTCTGTTTCTCCATATTCCTATTTCCTTCCACTAGCTCACCCACTTCCTCCCCGCATCTCGCTCAGCTGTAAAGACCGGTACGGCACACAAGGGGTTAGGTGGCCAACACCACACCTGGCTGCCTTTGTTTCTCCAGTGGCAACACTTACACAGCTATGATTATACTGATAGGAACCTCCTGGTGACACCAGCCCACAGGGGATTGTGTCCGTCCGTCGTGCAGGGAGGGGCTGGGTGGGGAGGGTGGGCCTGGGTGGGAGGGGTGGGGCTGGGTGGGGAGGGGCTGGTCACCCCGTGGTGCTCTTATAAAACTCAACGTTTAACCTACTCACGCCGACTTGTGCCCACCCTCTCAGTCGGCCATATTTGCGGAATACACCGCGCCGCCATTGACCCTGGCCATTGACCGAGCAACCCAACGTTCCTACCAGCTCCCTCCGCAGGAATGTGTCAAAACATACCCACAATATCTGATTTTAATTACGGTGGCCACCTGTCCGGGTTTGACCAGAACAGTTTGAAAGTTTGGCATGTGTTTGGGCGGCAGGAGTTGATTCATACAGAGATCTGGTGCCGGCATTGCTGTGTTGAACTTTATTACGGGAACCTGCACGGCATGGGGATGCAGCTCAACACCAAAGAATCATTGCTGTGCGCACTCAGCTTCAGGACTACAATGCATTTTTTTGTTCACTTTTGATGGGTCCACTGTCCAAAAACAAACCTTGTTACATGTGAGGGATGTGGTGTACCCATTCCAACTATATTGAGGAAAATGTTATTGTATTCACAGCAAGATGAGCCATTTACAGTAACGTTATTTTCACCTTAAACATGTTTTTATTATTGCGTTTCTTCTAACCACAAACTTGCACAGACTCTATTGCACCGATGTGCTTGCAAAAAAAAAAGATCAACGCAAAAAGTACTGCAGGATTAGACTATTGTTGCTTCCTGGATGGGTGACCACCATGCAAAACAGGTGTTATAGGCTGCTTTGGAGCTATGTGGTGGGCAGCAGGATACTTTTTTGCTGCACTTCGAAGCTCTCGCGTCGATGCCACCTGCGTTTACCGTACTTCAGCGTGGCAAAGTACGGTCAAATAATCGCCACGACCCACACAGGCATGGGGAAGGCCCTCATCCAGCAGTGGTCTGACAAATGGGCTGCACGTGTGCCGTGTAGAGGTTTCTCCCTGCAACAAGCCGATGGGTGGCGATTTTTTGTTGTTAACATTTTCAGCGTAAAGCTGCTGCGTGACATAACTGTTAATTCTGCGGGCGTCATGGGAGTCGAAAACGTCACGCGAAACCGAAACGTGACGCAAGCACCAAATGAACACGTGCTTCAAAAACAGCGCAAGGTCTTCATGCAAGAAACCATGACTTATTTTTTCCTAACGGGGGAAAAAAAAATATCCCAACCTGCGCTCAGCTTATAGGGGCGCAGCATGAAACACCGCAAAATGTCTAACTTCGATCACCGTGGGTGCTTTGCGAAGGTTCAAAGCAGCACTTGCTCAACCTCAAAACACATCAAACTTTGCTTCTACATCATTCCCACCTTTGTGCGCGAAACAATGAAAATCGGAGATCTTCGTTCAACGCGAGGGGAGCCGCAGAAACGGCAAAGCAAATTTAGGGCCTACTTGAGATTTTTTTTTTATGACATTTGTCTAGAGGCTCAATCAGGAACTGGTTTGTCTATTCTGTTGTATAAAGAGCCGATCATAAGTGGTTCGTCTCTAAAGACCACGTAACAGATAGATCTGTACCCTCTTGAGAGGATTTGTTCATCGTCTGAAGACCTCATTATTTACTGGCCTTTCTATCGATCATCTGGTCAACCTTGTTAGAGAACGGGTGAGATTATTTTCAACAAAATAACAAGAAAAAAAACATTCTGATGCCAACGTTAAAACGAATGCAAAACAATCCAGTAGGTTAACTACGCCTATTCAAATGGCTGCATATCGTACAATCGAGTGACAAAAACAAACAGCGTGCCGTAAATTCAAAAGTGTGGGAGGCAGGAAAGCAAAAAGTCGACGACGGAATGCCAAGCAGGTGTGCGTGTACGCAGCAGAGGGATGCAAGTGCAAAATATACGAAACGACATCAATGGCAGATACCATCTCCTCGAGAGATCATAATAGGTCAGAAAAATATCCAGTGCAAGGATTGCGACAATAAAGAGAGTTACGCCAGGAGCAGCGGCGTATCGATTTCACCTGCCCTGCGATTCGATTAATCGTTGCGATTCACAGATCACGATTCAATGCGGGAGAACAGGTTCTTTGTAAAACGTCGTCGTGAACAGAGGTTACCGGGCCACCGCAGACACCGCGTGAAAACCGGCGATCCACAAGCTCCATCGCGTGATCATCGTTGTCCTTACAGGACGAATGGGTGCATCGCGCTGCGTCTGCACCGAACAGCCCTCGTCGCGTGGAATAATTGGATCTCGCCCAGCAGCTTTGACCAAACCGTTTCAAATGCTGGACGGGTTACAACTGAACCTCTCCCAAACCAGCTTTTTACGAGGAACAGTTTTGTGAAGCGGCTTGCACCGTCCTCCTTTGCGCCAACCAGACTTCCCCGCCTTCACCGACCCGCGCTGACCAGCGGGAGGGGAGGGGGGGAGTGCGGTCAAATAACCCCGACGACCCGCATTGTACGAGGGCAAGGCCGTCGTCCAGCAGTGGATCATCGCACGGGCTGTATACACGCAACGGGGGCTGTACGGGTAGGACTACACTACTGGTGTGTGTGCACTGCAGTGAGGAAGGTAGGCATCTCATCGCATTGTGGGTCTCGTGTGTCGGAGGAGAGGGGCGGTGGGGAGAGGGGCGGTGGGGAGTGGGGCGGTGGGGAGTGGGGCAGTGGGGAGGGGCAGAGAAGAGGGGGGGGGGATGATGCTCCGAACTGATCAGGGTTTCACGGGCAGCTGAGCTGTGATATCGACCCGGCAGATCGGGCATTTCCTGTTGGTGACGAGCCATTGGTCGACGCACGTTTGGTGGAAGAGATGCATGCAGGGCAGCCTCCTGTACCACCAGGGAGGGGCAGAATGAGGCATGGGGGGTGGGGGGGGCACACAGCAGAGATTTCCCCGGTCATTGAATATCTGAGGTCACAAATTCATCCTGACCAACTGACCGCCCACACCCAGTGCAGTTTTTGTGATGCACCTTTCATGTTCCATCCATGTTCACACATCTGACTTTTTCACAGAGCAACCTGTACAATCAGTCCACAGCGAGTGGGATAAGCGGCGCTGTGCTGTGCCAAAATATATAAAGGAAGAGCAAGCAACGGCAATTCACAAACCTCACATCCTCCTCGTCCTCCAGCTCGCACAGACAGATGGTGCATTTCTCATCATCGCTCTCTTCGCCGTCTGGCCTCTTGTCCTCTTTACGAGGCCTCAGCTGTGAGGCGGGGGGGGGGTTATTTTGGAAGGGGGGGTGGTGAAACTACATTACCGGCCTTTGCTTGAACTTGCACAACTCATGTAATGAATCACCATACCCGACTTCTTTTGATCACGATTCTACGCATGTCTGGCCAGGGCAAGATGATCAATCCGTGTTGTGTGTGTGTGTTGTCTTTGGAGCGTGTGTGTGGCGTTAGCACGGTTGGCTACGTGCGGTGCAAAAGAAGTTCAACTTACATACATACAAAAGTGTGTGTGGTGTGCGTGTGTGGTGTGCGTGTGTGTGTGGTGCGTGTGTGTGGTGGTACCTGAAAAACCTTTCACAATTCTTTAACAGCTGTCAATACTACTAAACCAGGGCATTAATTCATTAAATTATAAGGATTCAGCGTGATGGGATTACAGTAAATTTAAGGAGCATTGCATTTCAACCATTACAGAGCAGCACAAATATCTATTAGCAGGAATTGAACTGCTGCCTCTGTGCAAACTGGCTCGTTGGCAAGCGTTCTGACCACCGGGCGAAACAGCAGCAGCAGCAGCAGCCGCCACGCGCTTGTACCTTCTTGTACTTGTGCGCGCACGTGTACCACTCGATCGTGCTCTGAGACGCCCCGTGCAGGATGAACTGGAAGTCAAAATTCATCAGGTCCTGCAAAACAGAACCGAAGCAGCAGCAGCAGCATCATCATCAACGTCTCGCGGCCATCAAACTTTTTTTTTTACACGGTGGAAAAAAGATGTTGAACTTCTTTCACGCCATACATAGCCAACTGTGCTAATCGGAGAAGCAGTTCAGTGGGCCACAACAAGATCAAATCGGAGTGTCCTGGCGGGCAACGTGACGCCACACACTATGACGGGCACGTGGCGACGTGCTGCCCATGGCGTCCGTACGTGTGACCGTCGTGTTACGCGCCGCTCTCGTCTCCAGATGTCGCATGGCTCTCTCTTGTGAACCTCTCACAACACTCTCATTTCTATCTCTTGTTCATCTCATTTTCATGGAACCAAGCGGTATCTCTATTTAACACGCAGGCTTTCACGACCAACATTACTCGTAATAAAGTTGTTTGGGTTCTGTCAATTGCCTGATTAAGCAGGTGCTCAAACTGTTGATGTTTTAGGTTTGCTCTTCAACACACAGGTGTGCTGAAGTAGTAACGAATTAAATTTCGATTTAAAGCTTTTGTGACTGCAAGGATTCATCTTCTTGGTTGTTTCGGTAAAGTCACGTAGAAGGGAAGTAATAAAATAATAAAAATAAAACATAAAATAATTCTCACGACGTTTCGGCCACAACGCAAGCAGCCGTCCTCAGGTCGAAACGTCGTGAGAATTATTTTATGTTTTATTTTTATTATTTTATTACTTCCCTTCTACATGACTTTACCGAAAGAACCAAGAAGATGGTAACTAATTGGCACGTTTTGTTCACGTGACAAACCCTTACTGTTTGGCTGTGTCGAGTGCAAGTAGGGTTTACGACACATTTACATTAACGAGATCTAACCCAACTAAAAATACCGTATTAGGAGATCGGCATGTCTCTATACTTCTTGGTTCTTTCAGTAAAGTCACGTAGAAGGGAAGTAATAAAATAATAAAAATAAAACATAATAAAATTATTCTCACGATGTTTCGGCCACAATGCAAGCAGCCGTCCTCAGGTGAAAACCAGGTCCGTCGAGGCGACATAGTCTGAATGAACAATTTTATTATGTTTTATTTTTATTATTTTATTACTTCCCTTCTACGTGACTTTACCGAAAGAACCAAGAAGATGAATCCCTGCAGTCACGAAAGCTTTAAATCAAAATTTTATGTCTTTATACGTGAACCACATCTCTGTGCGGGCCAAACCTCTTGGTGGGCCACTCCCGAGACCCCCCGAGAGCCAGACGCAGGCCATGGCCGCAACTTACAAGAACCTCGGTCAACGCGAGCGACATTATTTGTGTGAGTGAATTACCAAGCCCCGCAGATCTACTGCACGGTGCCAATGAATGATAGTACAACAAATAGGTTGCCGACCTATCTGTACAGCATAGTTTTGAGCCTTACCTCTTCATAAACGAGGGTTTGCTTCGGAGACTCCTTTAAAAAAAATTATTCAAATGCTTTAAAAATGTCATATACTATGTATGCATGCTGAACTCCTTTTGCAAAGTACGTAGCCAACCGTGCTAATCGGAGGTGCGGGAGAGCTGATCATATACCTCCGATAACAAACACGTGTAAGCAAAGATTTGCAAATCCAAGTGTATACATTTGTCTATTTGTCTTCATCCTAGAAAAAGTTAAACCCCTTCCCCCCCCAACTCATCAACACAATTTCCGATGTCCTCACCTCCAGCTCCGGCCTTGGCACGGTGAGGATCTCCGCCATAAATACCCGGGGTAAACCGAGCTACACACCCAGGAGACACACGGGGGGGGGGGGGGGGCGTTACACAGGGGAGACACAGAGACACAGCGGACACAATGGGGATTCATATAGGCGATTGGTGACCGGGTAGAAACCATCAATTAACGAGACTTGAGAACCCGGCTGAAGCAATATGTAGGTGATATCAAATCACTAAACATGAGAGCCCAATGTATTCACGACTAAGTCTAGGTGAGTCTGTGTGTGTCTATGTTCATCTATTGGTGTGTCTCTGAGCCTCTATGTCAGTCATTGGTTACCCTCTGAGACGATGAACTCGCTATACTAGAGAAACCCGGTTTAATCAAGGCTGGATGAAACCCAACATTTGAAACCAGAATCTCAGCGGTGCCAACACAGTAAGTCAAACTCAAGTTTATATCGCGCCATTCACACAAGGCCTCACAGCGCTTTACAACACAACCCCTGTAAAAACCATAAACACTAAAACTAAGAGTACAAAGACTGATACGCAAGAGAAAATACATGCGTTTTCAGACGAGCCTTAAAAACCTCGACTGATGGAGCGTCCCTAATGGACTGGGATAAGACAATCTACAAATGAGGTACCTGACTACTGAAACCTCGATCACCCATTGAACGCAGATTTGTCCTTGGTACGCTTAGATGCCTGGATTTGGTGGATCGAAATTGCCAGACAGGGGCATGTGGTTTCCCTGACCTGTGAGCGACCAGAACACTTCCCCCACCCCCCCACTCAGCTGCCCGTGACGAAATGCCAGGTGGTAACTGGCATTCTCTACTCGTCGATACTTAATGTAAAGGGCTTCGAGATGCTTTTATTGATGTGGCGCGCGCTGTAATACATAATGCAGTCTGTGGACATTAAAAAAATGTGCTTTAAACCCTATTTATACACTTACACTTATGAAATTTTAGTTATATTATTGGATCTTTCGGTAAAGTCACGTAGAAGGGAAATAATAAAATAATAAAATAAAACATGTTTTACCGAAAGATCCAAGAATATGAATCCCTGCAGTCACGAAAGCTTTAAATCGAAATTTTAGTTAATTTAGTAAATGGATTCTTAAAATGTATTTATATTATTTTCATGCCCAGTGTATGGGTGCTGCTGCTGCATCCTGTACAGCGCTTTGAGATCCTTAATAAAAAGCGCTATATAATTATTTCGATTTAAAGCTTTCGTGACTGCAGGGATTCATCTTCTTGGTTCTTTCGGTAAAGTCACGTAGAAGGGAAGTAATAAAATAATAAAAATAAAACATAATAAAATAATTCTCACGATGTTTCGGCTACAACGCAAGCAGCCGTCTTCACCTGATTATTATTAAATACTCTTTGGTTCTTTCGGTTAAG
Source organism: Lethenteron reissneri (assembly GCF_015708825.2). Classification (NCBI taxonomy): domain Eukaryota; kingdom Metazoa; phylum Chordata; class Hyperoartia; order Petromyzontiformes; family Petromyzontidae; genus Lethenteron; species Lethenteron reissneri. The sequence goes on along the minus strand of NC_083828.1, from coordinate 8,179,776 downwards.
TCAAGTAGGCAAAAAGATAATCATAGATCATGACGTTTCGATCGCCACACAAGCAACCACTCCCACCTGAAGACGGTTGCTTGCGTAGCGATCGAAACGTCGTGATCTATTATTATTCTTCTACCTACATGACTTTACCAAAAGAACCAAAGAGTATGGATTCCCGCAGTCACGAAAGCTTCAAATCAAAAGTCTTATTAATAAAGTTGGACACCCGACGAAATCATCGATAAGCCACCTGCCCATATATGGAAGGAAGCAGGCTTTGGCATTGCCCCTAGCGGTGCATCTCTGCCAATATATGGTCTTGTGGAACCCGACTTGGAGGTGTCTATTGTATCGATTCGGGACATTCAGGCGACAGCCACGTTAGAGTATCGATCCCTCGAGGTTTAATCACTGCGTGTATTCATTTCCAAGTGATCCCACGCATCGAGCAATATCCCATTGGTTGGTATAGCGTCGTGTGAAACGCCACCCCCCTTTTTTTTTGATTGGCCAATATCTGCGTAAATCGGTGGCCATTCGCTCGCACAGCGCCGTACGAATGTTTATCGACTGACCATGGGCGAGGGGTGGGAGGAGGAGCTCCCGAGCGTGGAGTGCTGGACCCGGACGGGGGAGGGACGTGTGGAGCGCAGCAGCGAGTGGGGCGGCAGCGGCAGGACGGTGCGCGGGACGGCGTGATGGAAGTCGGCCTCGCCGCGAGACCTGCGGTTTGTCATCGTCGTCGCAATGCGTCGTGAAAATCATCGTCGTCAGTCATTGCTTGCAGCAGCAGTTGGCTTACATTATCGTTATTAAGGTCATCATCCTCAAAGCTATAAGCATTACCACTTCTTACAACTTCATAATCATAACCACCACCACCACCTGCAAGCCGAACATTGTCGCAACCACCGCAAGCCACCGTCATCATCGCCAACATCACAACTGAATCGGCAACAAAACGAGCGCTGCCACCTACAATTTTAACACCACCAGCATTGCCACCACCATCCCCACCAACTTCAAAGACAAATATCCCTCCCTTATAGCCTTAACAGACGTTTTGGGCAAGTGCTGTTAAGTTTCATTTAAATGAGCACCTATGAAGGCCAGCAAGACACACGAGGGGGAGGGTGGCCAGCACCACGCCCGACCGCCTTTGTCTCCCCATTAGGCAATGTTGACCCACCGCACCAGGCACTCATTTGAGGCAGAGTCAAACTAGGAGCAGCCCAGAACCGGTTCAGATAACCGTCACCGGTGTTGGCCGCGAACGAAAATCGAACTCGGGCCGCCGGGTTCGTAGCGCAGCGCGCCAACCGCCGCTGCTGCCACTGCCCACCGCCACCGGCACCGAAGCGTCACCTGGAGTCGTCTCGAGTGGCCTGCGCGTCGTCCCCACGGTGCGCGGCACTCGTGCGGGGGAACGCGCGGTACCGCGGCACGGACAGCGGTGGCTCCCGGTCGCGATCCCTGCGGAAGCCAGACAGTGGTGAACGGTCACACGGCAACGATGACATTAAGCGGCGGTGATGTCACCCGTGCCGCTTCGTGCCAGGCTAGGTACACTCTTGAGGCTCACTGGCAGGTCACGGGACAAACTCAGGCGTTGTGGATTAACGGACTGACATGACTGGAAGATGTACCACCCGTGTTCCTTACTGTGCCACATACACACACACAAGATACAAACACCCATGCACACATGTACACAACAATAAAAATAACAGCCACCACGGTCCGGCACTAAGTGGCAAAGATGTAACCATGGCACTTGTGCCAGGCTAGGTGCACAGAGAAACACACGCACACATCCACACGTACACAAAGACATTTACCCGCACAGGGACATGCATCCACACGCAGGCTTTCAATACCTTAATATAATGAACAAAAGCCTATTATCACCAACCTCTAAATAGAGTCATCTTATTACACGAATGTAGCCTGCCAATCACAACGAGCAATCAATTCGAACTACCAAGTCGGTTCACATCATGCGTGCCTGTTCTGATGACATCATGGCACCTACTTAAAGGACCTGCATCACGAGCTAAGCCTGACGATGCCGTTAAAAGTCACCTCCAGCGCAACTGTCAAAATGTTCATCTTCTTGGTTCTTTCGGTAAAGTCACGTAGAAGGGAAATAATAAAATATTAAAAATAAAACATAATAAAATAATTCTCACGACGTTTCGGCCACAACGCAAGCAGCCGTCCTCAGGTGAAGAACAGGTCTGTCGGAAAGACTCATTCAGATGCTGTCTTCCCGACAGACCTGTTCTTCACCTGAGGACGGCTGCTTGCGTTGTGGCCGAAACGTCGTGAGAATTATTTTAATGTTTTATTTGTATTCTTTTATTATTTCCCTTCTACGTGACTTTACCGAAAGAACCAAGAAGATGAATCCCTGCAGTCACGAAAGCTTTAAATCGAAATTTGTCAAAATGTTGCTTGTCTCTCGACATTCCCGCTTGCCGAAAAGCCAAAATCCGTCGGCATATTTTTGCCCTTGGTGTGACAACTTGATTTGATTGGCTTTGTCGTCGGGTGGTGGAGGGTTATCGTTAAAACGTTGACGTACCTGCACGATATTATGAATCAAAGATAAAGATCCAACTCCCCGCCCCCGTGTGTCCTACATACGGGTAAACCATACGGTTTACCTGTATTCTTGTACAGGCAAATTTAGTTCAGGTCCATACGGCGTACAGCCGTTTAAATACGGGAAATTTTTTTTTATTTTTTGTGTTTCTGCCTTGTGATGGGGACTTTTGTAGGATGACCGTTGAGATTTTTAAGGGCATGGAGTGACCAATAAGGTCTGAATTGGTCTATAATAAGGTAGGCACTGATGAAGCGGTTGAAAGTTATGTACATAGACCATTGGCGATTGTTTCTCCCTTATCAAAAAAAGGTAGACACGTTAATTAGCTCCGACTTACAGCCATAATTGGTTGACCTACGGTGCTGTTGTTGTAGCAGCAGCAGCAGCAGCGGTTGCAGAGCACGTCCGGCCAATGGCAGGCACGGCCAGCTACCACCACAGCTCACAATGGAGGTGGCTACACTCTCACTGCTATCACAGCAGCAGCTGCAGTCACGACCATGGTCTCCACCACTCAAAGTGCCCAAGCTGTCCCCAACGCTCGCGCGCAAGCGCCCACGTACCCGACACCATCGCCATCATCGTTGGGCTGCTGTTGCTGTTGCTGCTGCTGCTGCTGGCGGACGTAGTACGGCACCGGCACGCCGCCGTTCGCCACGAAGATGGGTTGTCCATACGAGACGTGCGAAGACAGCCGTGCATCGGCCGCCCCGTGCCCTCTCATCGAAGTGTGGTGCGCGAAGGCCTGGCCATCCCCTCCGCTCCTCTGCTGCTCCTGATGCTGTTGCTGCTGCTGGATGTGGCCGTGGTGATGGTGGCGGTGGTGGTGGTGGTGATGGTGGTGGTACAAGGATGCCATGTGCGGGTAGAAGTGGGCTCGTGGCAGGGCGAGATCATAGCTGCCACCCAGAACCTGCGACTCGGACTGCATGTACTGCGGGAGGCGCCCACCAATCGGTTCATAGCTCGAGCTGGTCGTCCTTGCCCCGTCCGCACCGTCACGTTCGAAGGGCGGCTGGCGTTCCGAGGCTTCCCCAGCGCTGGCCAATTCCACCGGTGCTCCCAGCGCCGCACTCCTCACCAACGCGGATAGCACCATCAGCGGCGGCGGTGGTGGCGGCAGCGGCGGTGGTGGCGGTGGTGGCGGCGGCGGCGGCGGCATTGACAGGAAAACATCAGATGGCTCGGCTGAGCGACGGCGGAATGGGTAGCCAATCGCCGGGGAGCGTGGCAAACGCTGGCAGGCATTGGCCCAATCCGCCGGCCCAGCCACCCCCGTGGTCGACGGCCAGCGGAAGCCGCAGCGCCGCTTGGGTGTAGAGTGGAGCAGCGTCGACGAACCGACATTATCGCCGGCGCCGTTTCCCCGCGCGTGTGGCTCCGCCCGCAGCTCCTGAGGCAGGGGCGGGAAGTCGAAGTGCGAGCCGTCGCCCTCGCCCGGGAATTGAACCTCATCCAAGCCAGGCACCGGGGTCGGAGGCCGGGCGCAGCCTAACGCCGATGCCGACGACTCCGCGGCGCCATCGGTGTCGGGTGGCACGTCGGTGGCCACTGCCAGCGCCGCCTTGGTTGCTTCCCAGCAGCGGTGGAGCCGCTCGACGCGGTTCGCCATCAACTGGCGGGTGGCCGCTACCAACACCGCAACGTCAGCGGCAGCAGCAGCACCGGTCCCTGCACCAACTGCGTCCGACGCTTGCGTGGACGCGGCCGAAGCGGCAGCGCCGTCAACGACCACGTCGTCGTCCTCGTCATCGTCGTTTTCATCGTCGTCCTCCTCGCCGTTTGCGTCGAAGAGGAAGAAGGGATCGGGGGTCGAGGATCGACGCGCTGCCGCGAGCCGGCGCCGCTGCTGGTGATCTCCGGCGGTCACCGCGCGCCTGATGGCGCAGTTCGCTTGGTGACAGCAGCGCCCCAGCAGTTGCTGCTGCCGCCGGCGGCCCCGCGGCGAGGCGGGCGAGGCGGGCGAGGTGGGCGAAGCGGGCGAGGCAGGAAGCGAGAAGAATTCCGGCGGCTGAGCGGGCACCTGGTTTGCTGCCGCCGCAGTCACGCTTGTCGCGGCGACGGTCGTTGCGGTCGCGGTATCGTCGTCAAGGCGGCGAGTCTCGCCGGCCCCGTCGACAGCTCCCGCCGGGGATGACCGCCCACGAGCGGAGGTAGCGGCGCAGCCGCCCGGCGGGGTTGGAGGGCACGAGAAGCACGGGCAGACGCGGCGATGCGATGGGGAGACGCACAGGGAGGGGAGACGCGCGCATGCGCTGCCTGCAAGCGGGAGTCACAAACGAAGCGTCAGGGGAGGAACAGCCAAGCACTTCACTTGTACGCGTACACGGGCAGGGGCGAACATGGTTCGAGACTGTGCGCCATACGGCCCACAGCCATTTGAGGCCTGCCCCTTCGTAGCGGCCCACAAACAACAATCATCCAAGACTGCGAACATCTTAGGTAACAGACATCACCCAGCCTACAGCAGAATCGCTCATGGCGTTAGCGATGGGTGGTGGTAATGGCGGTGACGATGGTGACGGTGGTGAGGAGGGGGTGGTGCAATTGTTAGCGGCGGTGGCTAAGACGGCGGGTGCTGGTTATGGCGGTGATGGTGACGGCAGTCGCAATGGTGGCGGTGGTAATACTCACAGTGGGCGACACGCCGCATGGCTGTGCCTGAAGGCGTAGAGAGGCCGGACGGTCCCCACGCCTGGCTGAACAAGCTGCGGTGCACGAGTGGAGAGGGGCACTCGGACGACAGCGCCGGGTGAGCGGGCATGGCTCCATCGGGCGGCAATGCGGTCAGCCCCTCCGAGGAGACCGGGTCAGCTGGGGCTCGGTCCAGGCTCGAGCGACGACTGGGACTATCCGTCATATCCTGAAAATGTGAACAAAAGCGGTTAACATACAAGCTGGAATTATCATTGTGGCCGAGCATCAGCCGTGGACAATCAACTGTTGAATGAAGACCTTCCGAGTTGTCACCATCTCTCTGGAGCCTGTCATGTAAGATCAACTTCGGACTTATGGGGAACCTGAATGTAAGCACATCTCTAGACGCTGCACGAAGTAGTTGGATGTGCATCTCGGAAAAACAAAGAGGTGTATGAGTAAAAAATATAAAATACAGAGAAGAGATGACGCAGTCAGGCAGAGGGGAAGAGGAAGGCCTTCCGCCTACAGACAGGGGCACCAAGTCAACAGCTTGAGTGGAAGGGGGCTAGCATTCCAGACTGTGTGGGCAGCAGAAAAGCTTCGGTTGCCGGAGCAGCGTCGAGTGAATGGAGCGGAGTGGAGCGAGATGGGAGAGTCATTGGACGATGTTGAGGATTAGTGAGGGTGATCTGGGCATCGTTGCAGGATCGTATTGAGAGCGATCAACAGGTTACGTGGTTTCGTTTACAGGTGGGGATGAGAGGAGGGATATGGGGAGAGGCTCTAGAGGAGAGAGCTACATGTGATGAAGCATGTATGGGGGAAGACAACTAGAATAGAAAAAAATCACGATGCACTATCATGCTGGTAAATATCGGTTGGGCTGGCTTCGACATAACATATCTTCTGCAAACGTTCAAAATATTTTCTTTTTGACCTGTAAGCAGTGCAATACAAGTAGATTTCGTATAATATTCTTTCAGGCTGAGAAATTTAATTCATCGCTTCATTATTTACCCGTTTTATCAATCTTGAAGAGTAATTTATTAGCCGCCCAACCTACCCGATCCCTTTGCTTCCATCACGTCCACCCACAAGCGAACCTGATTGGCGCCGACGCTGCTGGAGGCTGCGTTGCGGAGGCGCCCGACAGCACCACCGGTGCCCGTGGGCGGGCCCGGCTGACCCCCGAGACCCAGCACGGAGTATCCGTTAAACCCCATGGTGCCGTCCAAGGGCTGCATCGCGGCGAAGGGAGCGGGGGCAATGGGCGGCACCAACAGCAACGGTGGCAGAGACGTCGGCAGTGGCGAGCGCCAGGCGCCGGCCCCCACGCCGCCCCGGTGGTGGTGGTAGTGGTGGCCGCCGCCACCGACGCCGCCCAGCGCGTTGAAGTACGGGTGGCTCCGGTGAGCCACAGTCGGCTGCGTTTGCGCGGCGCCGGTGGTTGCGGCGGCAACCCACAACTCGCAGCACGGTGGCGGCGGCGGCGGTGGCGGTTGCGACGGCGGTTGCAACTGCGGCGGCGGTTGCGGCGGTTGCGGCGGTAGCCGCTGCGGTGCGGCCACCGCCGGAATCTCCGGTACCAGCAACGGCTGACGCAGCCATGATGCCAGCGTGGAGGAAGGGTGGCGCTGCGCGTTGTGGTGGTGCGTGTGGTGGTGGTGGTGCGAGTGGTGGTGGTGCGTGTGGTGGTGGTGATGGTGCGAGTGGTGGTGGTGCGAGTGGTGGTGGCGTAGGCGCGAGTGCGGCGGCGGCGCGTGCGGCTGGGAGTGCGACGGGGAGGCGTTCGGGGTGGAGTCGTGGGAGGAGTCCGCGCAACATTGACCGGCGCTCGGAGATTCGGCCTCATCTGCAAACGCAAGGGGGGACAGGGTGTCACCCTGGTCGGTGGCTACTTAGCCTATCATTTTAATTACAGCCGGGACGATGAGTCGATAAACAAAATCATAATGGAATGCTGGCCACTCCGAAACCTTGCCTTCTGAAGGCTGGAAACCCCTGTATATAATACACTCCCGAGGGTGATGCGCCTGGTGATGGCAGGACCTAGCCTCTCCACCCCTTCACCAATTAACAGAGCAGGGTGGTGAAGTATGGCCAAACGACCCCCATGACTGAAAAAGATGTGCAGAGGTCTTCATCCATCAATGGATTGGTAAAGGGCTGTGAATGAGAGTTTTTTTTTTTACGATGATCGTGACAACTTCTGTGATTCATTAATACTTCTGAATCGGTGGTGAAAATTCCACTTTCACGCATCACGCGTAGCAGCTTCTTAGAGGGTGGTGTTCATTTTATCGACCACACAGAGATAATGACGACTCGTTTGACCCATAGCTTGGGGTCACATCCCAGGCCACTATGACCACCACTATGACAGGTCACCACTAAAAAAACAACCAACATCATACCAAACCATCATCGCCAACAACACAAGCACCACCAACACCATCCTCACTACCACCAACACTTCCATCAACGCCATGAACATCTGTACCACCAGCCCCATATTCAACACCAGCACTCCAAACATCACAGTGTCTACCATGATCATGTCACCAATGACAAAGACCCCCCCCCCGTACATCCTGAAACAGACTGTTGGGGCAAGCGCTGTTAGCGAGCACCAATGAAGGCTGCCAAGCTACAGGAGGGGGTGGGTGGCCAGCACCGGTGGCGATTATTTTTACACACCGCACCAGGTACTCATTGAGGCCGAATCATGTCACCACCAGCAACACCAACAGTACGGGCAGCATGACAACCATATCCTCCACCAGCATCATCACAACACCCCCAAACACCACCACCACAATACCACTTTACCGACAACACTGCCACCACTATCAACACTATCCCGCACCTCCCATTAGCACGGTTGGCTACGTACAGTGCGAAAGAACTTCAACATATATACAAACCGATGCCCATATTACCTGAAACACTGTTGGGGCAAGTTTTGTTGGTGGTGATGTTAACACGCTGTACCAGGCACTCATTTAAGGCCAAGTAAACCTGGGGGAGGGCCTGGGGTCTGTCAGATACACGTCACTGATGTTGGCCACATCTTCACCACCAACCAAAAAATACCACTTCTGCAATCCAATCCCGACCAACAACACCACCTCCTCCTCCTCACCGCCACATGGTCGATGGAGAGGTCCCCCCGTGGCTCCGCCGGGAGGGGAGAGAACATCGTTGGGGCATGGAGCCCAGGGCAGGCTGTGCCCCACCATGTCTCCATTGGCACTGCTGCTCCCCCTGCTCCTCCTGCTGCTCCCACCACCAAAATAAAACAACAAATCCTCAGTGACAGCATCATTGACAATGGGAGCTTTCAAGCAAGTCATCGGGGCTCGTGGTGGTGTGTTTATTTGGTCTTGGAATAATAAATTCAGCGGGTGGCTCTTAATCATCACCACAACCACCAAAAAGAGGCCAACACCACCACCAACAACAATACCATGGTGGTGCCGATCCCGTGATACTGGTGGTGGTGATGGTTGTGTTATTGGTGCAGTTGGCAGTTGTGGTTACGTTAATATTGTGTGTTAATGACAAACATAGCGAAATTGTTGCATACTTATACACCAATTGGCTGAAACGTTCTACGTATATATTTGAACCACCATTGCGATACGTTTGTGTTGCTGTGAACTTAACACAGTTGAAATTGTACAAGGCTTCCCAAGAAGCACACTTCCCACGCAGCCTGTTAATAAAAATAACGCGAAAGTTGGAACTTACCCGGACGAAACTTCTCCGCCGTCGGCAAAGCTTTCCGTGCGATCGAGAAACGGCTCGTTGAGACTGGGAATGGAGTCAAACCCGTTATCCTCCGATGCGGCGAGCTCCCCACCATCCGCCGCAAACAGGCTGCACGGCATGCCGTGATTTGCCGGCGAGGAAGCCGCGCTCCGACTGGCGCAAATTGCGCAGTCGCCCGATTGGTCGGACGTCTCGGGGCCGGGTGGGAGCAGCAGCAACTCGTCTTCAGTGTTTGCGAGTGCCAGTTCGTCTGTGCGAGAGAGCGAGGATGTGGAAACCTGACTACCCAGTTAATTATTTAGCAACATTTATAAAAAAATTTAAAATGTTGGTTAGTGCATCAAAAGACAATATTATTATTAAACACCTTTGCCCAGAAAAGCCTCTATAAGCCTATTGACTGTTGTATGGAGGGTCCTGCCAAGCGTTCACAGCAGGGGGTGATCATTGCTATGTATACTTCAATTGAGTAATGTTAGCACGGTTGGCTATGTGCAGTGCAAAAGAAGTTCAAGATACATATAAGTGGCAGGTAATTTATCTAATTTGGCACGAGCACACAATGGCCTAATCTTGCATAAGACGTCACGAGAACTCTTAACGTCCACTGTGATGCAGACGGCACCTATTTTTACGGATGTTAAACCTGCGGTGTTAACCAGGGTGACTGCCAGATTCGAACCGTGAACATCTACAGGAAGCGGCGAGCGTGTTACCGCTAGGCCGTGTCATCGGCCATTGCTCGTTCAACCGGGCAGATGCTCCGACTATTGATGGTGAGCGACTCACAATGACTATGACAGTGGTTTTATTTTTGCGCTGTATATTCTTTGTGAGAGAGTACTATTAAGGGCTGTTGAACCTAGCCTACTACCTCATTAAAATGTTATTGAAAATTATTAGTTATATTTAAGGTTTTGAAAATCCCCAATTAAGTTTATCATTTTGCAAGAGGTGTTTGCAGTTTCATTGATCTTTTATCATATTTAACATATTATGTTGTTTTAACCAGGTCTTGCTTGATGAGACACTTAAGAGTAAATTGGCGCTTACCTGCTTATAAACGAACTGTATGAGTGAATGAACAATAATGAGGCTCTCACCTAGTTAAAAATACAGTTCAGGCGTGTAGGCATGGTTATATGGCAGGTGATTAAAGAGTCAAGTAGCAATTAGAGATTCTGTGGCAACCCAGAGTCTCACTGCAACCAACACAAACAGGTGCAGAGTGATGGAAAATATTGTGACCTACAACCCACAGGAGTGGTGCAACAACTCCAATGCGACAAGGCCACGGACCTTTCCAAAAAGACGAACGCAAAATATAACGTGCAGCCACCTCGCTCGCGATGCTCCCACGAGCACCCGTCGCTGCCGCCCGAAGCCGTGTGGAAGGCGTCCTCCTCCTCCTCGTCCTCCTCGTCATCATCAGAGAGCAGCCTATCCCGTGCGCCCTCCCTCCGGTACACCCACAGCGTCGCCTGGTCACCGGCGCTGCCCCTGCGACCACCCCCGCCGCTCACTTCCTCGCTCGCTCCCGCTCCCTGCAACCGCGCCTGGGACAGCCCCAGGTCGCTGCGGCTCCTGCCCCAGCCGCGCGTCACGGCCGCCCAGCTGGCGTCGTCGTCGTCGTCGTTATCGTCATCGCCAGCGCAGACGCCGCTGCTGCTTACGCAGTGCTCGGTTGACGATGCGTCTCCATCTCGGCAACCAGTACTGCCAGGATCATCAATTATGGTCCAAACTGGCCTTGCTTCTACTGCCGCTGCCGCCGATTCTGCCAACGTTACTCCGTCGGCCCCTTGCTCCCAGTGTCCGCCCCACACTCCGGCACTGGTGTACAAGTGGCCATCTTCATAAATAATTTCATCTTCACTGCTGCTGCTACTGCTGGTGTCACTAGTAGTGTCACTGCTGCTGCTGGTGTTGTTGGCACTAGTACCGCTGCCGCCACCACCACCGCCACCGGCCGCAGGCTCATTGCGCACACTCAATACCTCTTCCAGCTTGCGCCTCAGTGCCAGGTATCGCTCCATGTGGCTGGGGCGCTCCTCCTGGCCCCAGCTCTCTCCTCGTCCAGCTGCTATGGGGAGCCCCCACCAGACAGAAACATATCACAACAGCACAATACACGATGCAACACTATACGATACTCTCTGGTTCTTTCGGTAAAGTCACGTAGGTGACTTTATTTTACTTTATACCTACGTGACTTTAACGAAAGAACCAGAGAATATAGATTATTGCAGTCACGAAAGCTTCAAGTCTACACTATATGATGTGATACAACAGTGTAATGTACTTCAGTGTGATGCGATACAATGTAATGATTAGTGTAGTTTGTTTAATCAGATGAAAACTTAAGATACCAGGTTAAAAGCACAATTAATTTGCGTAATGATATACATTTTTACGCAACTTTGTGTTCACAATGTTCTGAATGATCACAACAAGACTGACAATGCATTACCACTTACAACCTTGCTTTGAAAGTTAAAAAAACACAAATGCAAAACGTATGTAAATTTTGCTTAGAAAAATGCATTAACACTGTAAAATGTATCAGCGATTTCGTAGCTGTTTGGCGATAAAACACAGCTGTCACATGTCATGTACATGCCTTGCTCCCCAGTGACATCTCTGTGTGTGACATCACACAGCCTGCACTCTGTGACGTCTCGTCGTACGGTTTGGAAGGTAACTTTTTATCACAAATTAAATACTACTCAGAACAACGTAATGCTGGAAAACGTTACAGAACGCATTATGTACGATTTTTTTGTTCTTGTTAGCCAGTTTATTTGCATAATTGTTTGCTCGTCTGCAGTTATGTGGGCACCGAATCACTGACTTTTGACAAGTTAAAATCAGACAATTAATCCATCATGAAAATAAAACATTTTACTTATTTTTTCGCATGGTTCATCCTTAAAAAGGATATTTCCACAATCAGGAATTAACTGTATGGGCTGTGAACTGGCATAACCTTAGAAACATGCGTTTCGAGTATTTGGCTGCTATAAATTTCCAGGTGATAAGCCACTTCGTTGAGCTATCAATTTGTGGCCAGGTCACTTCTGAAAAAGAGCTACAGTGCTCAGTGCGCCTTACCTGGTAAAATAAAAAATAGTTAAGTTTTTTAGTTTAGTTTATACCTGTGGTGGAGGTCTTGTCACGGCGGTCCCTTGACCTCATGTCGACACCGCCCGCTCGCCTCGCTGCCTCATGGCTCGCAGCTCCATCGGCCGCGGCATCGCAAGCGCGGCACCCGAATCTGGACCCTGGGATAAACCCGGTCTCTTCGGCAGCCTCACTTCCACGGGAAGCCACCGCCCTGTCGCAGCTTCCATCTCCACCACCACAACCGTCACCGATACCGCCACCACTGTTGCCACCGCCATCATCGCCAGCACCGTTATGGTAACTGAGACGATGGCATGGGGGAGGTGGAAGATTGGGAAGAGGAGGAGGTGGTGGTGGAAGCTCCGCTGGGGTTAGATGATCAGGGTCAATTTCGTCCGGAATTTGAACCACAAACGGAAGTGGTGGAGGAGATGGTGGTGGGGACAGCTCGCAGAAGCCAGGGCACGAAATCACCGTGCTTGGTGGTGCAGAGCACATTGTGAGACCAGCCCTGAAAGGAAGAGAACTTTATTTTAATGGTGATCTATGGCATTAGGACCACAATGCACTTCTTCAGGAACTACTAGTGGTTTATTTTCATTATGCGCAAAGGCCGAGTGCCTTTTACACGTTGTTGTGTTGCTGAAATATATATGGTTTTCCGGCCTGCACTATTTTTCTTAAAAAATTGCGTTCATCTCATCATTTATAGATGATGGAGGTACAGTAATGGAAAATAATTACGCCTTGCAAACTAGGGTTTATACGTACACATGCATTAATCGCCATTATCATATGCAATCATCACCATCATCCCATATATCATATACCATATACTGCATCATACAAAGGACTATCCTCAACTTTCCGATGTCATACCTGTCAACCCCTTATCAGTCCCTACCTTATTACAGACAAATTCGGACCCTATTGGTCACCCCGTGCTCTTAGAAATCTCAACGTTCATCCTATAAAACCATTAAAATAAGGTCCATACGCCGTATGGACCTGTCAACTCAATTTCCCCCAACAAGAATACGGTTAAACCGTGTGGGTTGACAGGTACGAGATTTTCACGGTTGGCTACGTACGGCGCGAAAGAAGTTCAACATCCGGCCAACTCATCATAATCATCTACGAGCATACACCTCATCCTACACATTCATCAATATCATTCCATATCCGATGACTTTGCAATCATCACTATATTATGCACTCATCTCACCATGTTCCTACGTAGCATTATCGCGCAAATACCGATCTCATGAGAATCATTCGCCCTTTTGTGCAAACCATTTTGACTACACTTTAGGGCAAAAAAAACCCCATTTCCAATCCCCCTTTACACCGTCTCCAATGCAAACGTCTCGAATAAACGATACACGAGTTTCCCTCGCCCCGGTGGGCGAGAACTCGCGCTAAGGGAAGCCGTTTGGGAACCGGGGCGACCGCGCCTCTCCCGGCGGCAGGCCGCTTAGGCCAGAGCGAGGCTTTCCCAACCCACCTTAGGCCTCGACCGTCAATCCCGCAATAAAAAAATAATAAAATGAAAAAACAAAAAAAAACTCAAACTCGCGACGCACGGCTAGTTGCCTCCTCTAGCGCCGACATGCAACCGCACGCGTGCGTGTACGATTTGGTTAGCGAACGCATACAATTACACGATAATTGTTGTGAATTATGGCCATCGGCCTTACCCACCTCCTCCTGCCGCGGCTGTTTACTCGTCGCATGACGTCACGCCACAGCCGTAATCCTATTGGTCCTCGCAGATCCCCCGGCTCCGCCTTTATAACCCCCCCACCCTCACCTACAATAATAAAATAAAATAATAATAAATGAAAAAAACGAAATTAAATAACTGAGTGCATCAATTTAGTTATTTTCATTTATTATTATTTTATTTTATTAGGATTCATGCTCTTCGTTTTTTTCGGTAAAGTCACGTAGGTAATAATAATAAAATAATAATAAATGAAAATAACTAAATTGATGCCCTCAGTGATTTAATTTAGTTATTTTCATTTATTATTATTATTTTATTATTATTATTTTTACCTACGTGACTTTACCGAAAAAACCTAAGAGGATGAATCATAATAAAAGAAAATAATAAAAAATGAAAATAACTACATTGATGCACTCAGTGATTTAATTTAGTTATTTTCATTTATTTTATTTTATTATAAGAATTTTTACCTACGTGACTTTACCGAAAAAACCTAAGAGCATGAATCATAATAAAATAAAATAATAATAAATGAAAATAACTAAATTGATGCACTCAGTGATTTAATTTAATAAAATAAAAGAATAAATGAAAATAACTACATTGATGCACTCAGTGATTTAATTTAGTTATTTTCATTTATTATTTTATTATTATTATTTCCCCCTACGTGACTTTACCGAAAAAACCGAAGAGCATGCATCCTTGCAGTCACGAAAGCTTCAAATCTAGAACGCTGAGCGTCACTCAAGCCAACGCAAATCTCAGAAATCACAAGTTGTTATTCATTTACACTGGAGGAATCCTACATTAGATTTGTACCGCCAAATTAAACATTACTGTACTTGATTATTATTTTGTAACACGTGCCATCAGCCACACCGTGGGTCATTCTGGGAGTGCATCAATAATTATAACAGCAACGTTCGTTCTAAAACAAGCTACAATTCCGGTCCGGTGTGGACATTTCCGCGTCTGTCATCAGTAGAGGTCAGACTCTGCTTGAACTCAGAATCAGAATACGTGTTTATACTTGAGGAATCCGATGAACTATAAAACGGAACAAGGAAGACTTTCCAATCTGAGAGTTGTACCTCCAAATTAAACATTACTTGATTATTATTATTTTTTGTGACACGTGCCATCAGCCACACCGTGGGTCATCCTGGGAGTGCATCAATAATAACAGCAACTTAATTCTAGATTTGAAGCTTTCGTGACTGCAAGGATTAATATTCTTAGATTTTTCGGTAAAGTCACGTAAATAAAAAATTTAAATTAATAAAAGTAAAATAAAAATAAAATAAAAAATTAAAATCACGACGTTTCGGAGGCAACACAAGCCCCCGTCTTCAGGTGGTACAGTCACAGCTATCGTGCTGTCGTGCTGTGACTATTCCACCTGAAGACAGAGGCTTGTGTTGCCTCCGAAACGTCGTGATTTTTATATTTTATTTTTATTTTACTTTTATTAATTTTAATTTTTTACTTACGTGACTTTACCGAAAAAAACCTAAGAATATAAATAACAGCAACGTTAGTTCTAAAACAAGTTACAATTCCGGTCCGGTGTGGACATTACCGCCTGTTATCAGTAGAGGGCAGGCTTTGCTTGGACTCGGAATCAGAATACGTATTTATATTTCGATTTAAAGCTTTCGTGACTGCAGGGATTCATCTTCTTGGTTCTTTCGGTAAAGTCACGTAGAAGGGAAATAATAAAATAATAAAAATTAAAATAATAAAATAATTCTCACGACGTTTCGGCCACAACGCAAGCAGCTGTCCTCAAGTGAAGACCAGGTCTGTCGGGGAGAGCGTCAGACCTGGTCTTCACCTGGGGATGGCTGCTTGCGTTGTGGCCGAAACGTCCTGAGAATGATTTTATTATGTTTTATTTTTATTTTTATTATTTCCCTTCTACGTATTTATACTTGAGAGGAATCCGATGAGCTGTAAAGCTTTTTTTCACAGACGTCCAGCGGAACAAGGAAGACTTTCCAATCTGAGATTTGCCCTTCCAAATGAAACATTACTTGATTATTATTATTTTAGTCTTATATCCCATAAGCCGCAAAGAGGATTATTCTAGGAGTCCATTAACGGCAACGTTAGTTCAAAACAAGTAAAAACTGTGGTTCGGTTTTGACATTAACGTCCGTCATCAGTAGAGATCAGGCTTTGCTTGAACACAGAATCAGAATACGTATTTATACTGGAGGAATCTGATGAGCCATGAAGTTCTTCGCCCGCACATGTCCGGTAGAACTAACGCAGATTGCACTGCTGGACGTTCACGGGTAAAGGACCCCTCTCTCAAAAAACATCGCCACACGCTTCGCGCTTAGGTTTGTTAAACAATAACCGGTCAACCGTATGGCAGTATGGTTCAGGATCTTAAGGCCAATGTCCAGGTCTGCTCGCCACGAGAAGGCTTCAGGTGATACTCCGTGTCGTTGTGCTGCTCCCCTACAGCCGTTCATTATTATGGGCCACAGTGTTGGGTTGGATGGCCACAGTCGCACTACCGCAGGGGTGTCCAAACTTTTTGCAAAGAGGGCCACATTTGATAAAGTGAAGATGCCCGGGGGCCAATAGTTCCTTTTGACATTGTTTTAACCACAAAAGTTACGTGGAAATACACATTGTTATAAAACAATTTTCATTGTCACAATTACCTTTATTTTTCAAATGACAATGTAACCAAATATGAGCCACTCAGGCAGACGTGAACAACTTTAAAAACGCAATTCTGCCTTTCATTCAGTCAGATAACATTGAGCAAACTGTATAGAATACCTGAAATTTCCATGAGTTTTATGATGTATTTATTCTGACAGCTGGCGAGCCATAACTAACACATTATAAGACCAAAGCTGACCGCGGGCCGTGATTGGCCCGCGGGCCGGACTTTGGACATGCCTGCACTACTGCGTCTGTGTCTTTGATTTTCAAAATCATTAAGGAGATGTGCACTTCGACCTGGTGATGTTCTAATGGGGTTGATGGCCACGCCACCGGTGTCTTCGGGGAGGAATGACAGAGCCAAGGAGGAGGTGCGTGGAGGATGATGATGATGATGTTTGAGTCCGGAATGATGAGAAGGATGTTTATTTTGGACGTCCGCGTTTCTCCACTCTGTTCACGATCAGCGTTCTCCCGTCATCGGGGTGAGATCCTAGGACGGTGACAGCAGCAGAAGGGATGGGATCGGTGCTTGAGTCGACGGCGAGGTGACGTCGAGGTCTTGGCTGATTGTTGTTAAGATGTTGTGTGTGGTTGTCATTGGTGCGAAATCGTGTTAACTCCCTTTGCGGATTGCACGTCTCTGTGGACATTTGGTGTCAGAGTGTTCGCTGGAACAGGGCGCTAGAGGATTGATGTCGGTTTGAGCGTTCCGATTATGATGCAAAGTTGTAGAATTAAAATCACTATTTTCTTTTCTTTCTGAAATTTACGCACATATACGAAGTATACACTTTAACGAATTAACAAACAATTTCAGTCTGATTCACCGTCTTCCTCTGTCTCTCAACGTTTCATGCACGCACCTCTCTAAGTGTGCACTTTACTGTTACGTCGTTAATTAAACGCAGACGGCTTGAACCCATTTACTGTACATCCCTGATGCAGTGGTGGAAATTCCATTTTTCCATAGTGGAGTCTATCCATGGGAAAAGTTATGTTTGATTTCCCACAGTTTAACTATTTTTAAGTTCCCCGAAGGATGTTGGCATGAGTCAACCAGTGATGAGGATATGAATATGATGAGACATTCAAATTTTCATCAGTACTGTGCCACTCATTTGGTTGATCTATATTTGATGATTAAACACATTGGTGATACTTCGTTTTCAGTGGTACAACATCCACATATTGTATAACAACAACAAAACCCACCACATTCGTCAACAACTCTGCCTAAAGAAGAGAAACAAATAGTTAACGTTTCGGGCAAATGGCCTTTCTTCATAGTATATGGAGTGGTCACGTGCTATGAAGGTCCATTGCACGAAACGTAACCTCATTTTTAAATCCTTTATATTAAGTTCGCTTGCTTGCGTGCTTGCTTGCTTGCTTACGACCGTGCAAACCTTTCGGTCGTTTTTTAACCCACTTCCCGTGATCCAATCGAGCTGACATTTTCCACACAGACTCGTTACACTGTTTAGGGAAAAAAAATTAAATATTTAATTACCAATTGTTTAATACTGCAGACAATCATCTGACCCATAGGTGGCAGCCATCTCAAGCCAGAAGACGAGATGACTCTCGCCGCCACGCATATAAAGGATTTATAGTGAAAAACTTTGTTTTTACGGGTTACATTTTTGTTATTTTAAGGGCACAGTGTTATTGGCGGATATGTTGAGTTTTGTTTAAAATATTTGATATTGGGAAGAGTAGTGGCGCAGTGGCTGTGTACATATTTACCCTTATGCCGCTACATGCACGTGCGCGGTGCAGCTGGCACGTTATGCATACATACATGACGTTATGTCACGACACGTACACTTAATGAAACTATGTTTAGTATGTCAATCCAGCATTTGAGAGGTGCCATGCCAGCCAAGTATGATGGTGCCATGCCAGCCAATCTGGTTGGGTCATGCCAGCAGTGGAAAGGGGAAAATGATTGAGTCGTTGGAATTCGTAGTACTGGTGAGAGGGTCTAGAATGATTAATTAGTAGTCACCAACCTTGCAGTCCCATGCCATCAGTTTCCCGACTACGTGAGTCACCAACTGCCTGTGGTTACTTTACTGGTGCAACCGAGTCATCAGCCAGGAATCCATGAGCGGGGGTAAACTCAATCGCCCCATGTTGCAATAAGTGTCAAACATATCTTACTTCTACTACGATGCAAGACCGTAGCCATGGAGTCAATATTGGGGGGGGGGGGGACCAAATCTTCCAGGGGGTCTGAGGGTCCCCCCACCCAGAAAAAAAAATCTAAATTTGAAAATAATTTCCTGCCATTTCCTGCCTAAAATATAAAAAAAATTCACTAACACAAAGGATGGACTTTTTATTTTCTTTTTTACAACAATGTCTAATAGTGTATGGAATCACATTGCTCTGTTTTTTATTTTTTACCTTTTGTTGTTTCATTGTATGTAATGGCAGATATTAAGGATTAATAAAGTACAACCATAACCACAATTATATAAACATAAATCTATTTTATAGCAATATATTGGGGGGGACATTTGAGCAAATTTGATATATATATTATAATTACGGTCTTGCTACGATGACTATTTGTATTTAAACAGGTAAGGTCCACTGAGCTAAAAAGCTTTTTTTCAGTTAAGACCTGGCCACAAATAGAAAGCTCAACAAAGTGGCTTATCACATGGAATTGTAATGCAGCCAAATTCTCTAAACCCACGTTTCTAAATGTGGACGGGAAAAAAACCGGACGACCCGGAGAAAATTCACGGGGAGAGAGAGACATGCAAACTCCAAATATACAGGCGTCAGGGTTTGGGATCGAACCCACGGCCTCCTGTGTATCAGACGAGGTAGTCAACATCTCGCCACATCTCGCACACAGCCGTTTATGTCCATCCTCGCCCCTTCGTGTGCCGTGCCAGCCTTCAACAGGCACTCGCTAACAGCACTTGCACCAACAGTCTGTTAAGGATATACGGTGGTACCTTTGTATTTGGTGGTTAACCATGTTTAATATATCTTGGTCAGTGTGGGTTGGAGAAGGTGAGGAGTACAAGACAGTGCAGCAGTAGATTCAGAATCTTTATTTATCCTGAGGGTTATGCGGAGTCCCAAATTCCACACTAATGCCAAAAATACTAAAACATGTAAACGACGATACATATTTTATTTGAATAATACTATGACTAACTTTACTACCCGGCTTCGCCCGGGACTTGGATTAACCATGCCCGGTCGCCTTTATCTCCCCAGTGGCGATGTTCACACAGCACAGCAGTTACTCGTTTGAGGCTGAGTCGACTTAGGGGAGGCCCAGGAGCAGTTAAAATAATCGTCACCGGTGGTGGCCATGAGCGGGAATCGAACTCGGGTCGCCGGGTTCGTAGCGCAGCGCACTAACCACTACACTACAATGCGTTACGCTTCCACGTGCGCGGGTCACATGACAGATGTGACGTCACAGCTCACTTGCCGTGCAAAAATACAGGTAGTCCCCGACTTACGATGCTCCGACTTACGATATTTCGATTATACGATGGCGATATCGATACGACAAAATTGTAAAATATTTAAAATTTCGCGCGGCAGGCAAACGCAGCAGCGTACGAGATACGATACTGTACGTTGGGACGCCTTGTGTGGTGATGCCTCCTCACTCTCATCAGCGGTTGACGGAGTTAAGTTGTCTCGGTGTTCAATGCATGTTAAAAGTTTATTTTAAAGCAGATAGGATTGTTTCCTGAAAAAAACCTTCTATGAAATTGCAGTTCATATAGGTAGGCTAAGAATTTACCTTGTTTTTTTTACTTAAAATTTTACTGTGCAATACAGTATTGTAATTAATAAATGCATACAGTATATAGTTTATACAGTATAGTACTGTAAATTGCTTTGTTTTGCTAAATTATCACCATTCTTTAAGACTCCTGGGTAGGCTAGGTCATTTTGGACTTAAGATATTTTTGACTTACGATGGGGTCGTTGTAACACATCTCCGTCGTAAGTCGGGGACTACCTGTATATGCATTATTGAGCCCCCCCAGAAAAGTCTACTTTTAAATCCTTTATATTAAGTTCACTTGCTTGCTTGCTTGCACGCTTACGACCGTGCAAATCTTTCGGTCGTTTTTTAACCCACTTCCCGTGATCCAATCGAGCTGACATTTTGCACACAGACTCGTTGTGCGTGACAATAAAATTTCGTGAATTTTTTTTCCCTAAATGTTACACTTTTTAGGAAAAAAATATGATATGTAATTACCAATTGCTTAATGGTGGCAAGCAATCATCTGACCCATAGGTGGCAGCCATCTCAAGCCAGAGGACGAGAGGACTCTAGCCGCCACGCATATAAAGGATTTATAGTGAAAAACTTAGTTTTTACGGGTTAATTTTTTATATTTTGTGCATGGTGTACATTCTGCAAAGTACCCACACGGCAAATTTCAAGTTTATTGCATGTCGGGAAGTAGGCTAAACATTTTGAACAGACACACATGTTCACAAATTTCCCTTTAATTTTTTAGATAAGATGGGAACTTCTCGAAATTTTAGTTGTTCCAGAATTGACACGGCAACCCAAACCACGTGCTTTACACAGCTTCCTCGTTCGTTGCCTTATATGGGCCATCTCGGCGGAGGGGTACATCCTACAACGCGTACCACCGCGCACCCGCCGCAGCACGCCGCCACCGCAACAAAGTAACAACCAACAATGAAGAGAGAAAAATAGTTCCCCCATTCGTTAGCGACTCAAACTGTTTACATTGCAACCTCGTATAAAAATAAATAAAAAATAAGATCAATATAAAACGGTGAACTTTAATAACCGTCGACTCCAACAACCTCGAGTCACATAATGACAAGTTGGATGCAATATTTAATTATATAATTCCACCCATTCGTTGCGCCGTAGAATTCCTGGGCGGCGACGTCACGGGGCGAGTCACCCTTTAAAAGGCGCGGAGGGATATCGGCACCACCATCCCCACCGTACTGCTGACCCCCTTGAGCCCTGGTGAGTTGAATTAAAATCGCGGTTAACGTTTCGTCAATTTTAAAGAAAGCAATTCACGTCGTTTTAAACGTTGCGGCGGTTGTGTTTATATGGATTGTTTTGGGACACCCGTAAGCCTTTAGCCGTGCGTTATCGAGTTGCGTAGCGAGAAACTCACGTGGTGCAAGTGTGTCTGGGGGTGCATGCGTGGTGCTTGACCTGGTTTTTCTTCACCTGGGGTCCCCCCCCCCACCCCACGTGGCGTGCGAGATGCCCTTTCTGGGGTGTGAGATGCCCTCTTTGGGGGTGTGAGATCCCCTGTCTGGGGGTGTGAGATGCCCTGTCTGGGGGTGAGAGATGCCCTGTCTGGGGGTGAGAGATGCCCTTTCTGGGGATGAGAGATGCCCTTTCTGGGGGTGAGAGATCCCCTCTCTGGGGGTGTGAAATGCCCCTTTCTGGGGGTGTAAAATGCCCTTTCTGGGGGTGTGAAATGCCCCTTTCTGGGGGTGTGAAATGCCCCTTTCTGGGGGTGTGAAATGCCCCTTTCTGGGGGTGTGAAATGCCCCTCTCTGGGGGTGTGAAATGTCCCTTTCTGGGGGTGTGAGATGCCCCTTTCTGGGGGTATGAAATGCCCCTTTCTGGGGGTGTGAGATCCCCTCTCTGGGGGTGAGAGATGCCCTTTCTGGGGGTACGAAATGCCCTTTCTGGGGGTGAGAGATCCCCTCTCTGGGGGTGTGAAATGCCCTCTCTGGGGGTGTGAGATGCCCCTTTCTGGGGGTATGAAATGCCCCTTTCTGGGGGTGTGAGATCCCCTCTCTGGGGGTGAGAGATGCCCTTTCTGGGGGTACGAAATGCCCTTTCTGGGGGTGAGAGATCCCCTCTCTGGGGGTGTGAAATGCCCTTTCTGGGGGTACGAGATGCCCTTTCTGGGGGTACGAGATGCCCTTTCTGGGGGTACGAGATGCCCTTTCTGGGGGTGTGAGATGCCCCTTTCTGGGGGTGTGAAATGCCCCTTTCTGGGGGTGTGAGATGCCCTTTCTGGGGGTGTGAAATGCCCTTTCTGGGGGTGTGAGATGCCCTTTCTGGGGGTGCGAAATGCCCTTTCTGGGGGTGTGAGATGCCCTTTCTGGGGGTGTGAGATCCCCTTTCTGGGGGCGTGGAATGCCCCTCTCTGGGGGTGAGAGATGCCCTTTCTGGGGGTGAGAGATGCCCTGTCTGGGGGTGTGAAATGCCCTTTTTGGGGGTGTGAGATCCCCTTTCTGGGGGTGTGAGATGCCCTGTCTGGGGGTGTGAAATGCCTCCTTTCTGGGGGTGTGAGATCCCCTTTCTGGGGGTGTGAGATGCCCTGTCTGGGGGTGTGAGATGCCCTGTCTGGGGGTGTGAGATGCCCTGTCTGGGGGTGCGAAATGCCCTGTCTGGGGGTGTGAGATGCCCTCTCTGGGGGTGTGAAATGCCCTTTCTGGGGGTGAGAGATGCCCTTTCTGGGGGTGCGAGATGCCCCTTTCTGGGGGTGCGAGATGCCCTGTCTGGGGGTGTGAGATGCCCTGTCTGGGGGTGTGAGATGCCCTGTCTGGGGGTATGAGATCCCCTTTCTGGGGGTGTGAGATCCCCTTTCTGGGGGTGTGAGATCCCCTTTCTGGGGGTGTGAAATGCCCCTCTCCGGGGGTGTGAAATGCCCCTCTCCGGGGGTGTGAAATGCCCCTCTCTGGGGGTGTGAAATGCCCCTTTCTGGGGGTGTGAAATGCCCTTTTCTGGGGGTGTGAAATGCCCTCCCTGGGGTGTGAGATGCCCACTCTGGGGGTGTGAAATGCCCCTTTCTGGGGGTGTGAGATGCCCTGTCTGGGGGTATGAGATCCCCTTTCTGGGGGTGTGAGATCCCCTTTCTGGGGGTGTGAAATGCCCCTCTCCGGGGGTGTGAAATGCCCCTCTCTGGGGGTGTGAAATGCCCCTTTCTGGGGGTGTGAAATGCCCCTTTCTGGGGGTGTGAAATGCCCCTTTCTGGGGGTGTGAAATGCCCCTTTCTGGGGGTGTGAAATGCCCCTTTCTGGGGGTGTGAAATGCCCCTTTCTGGGGGTGTGAAATGCCCCTTTCTGGGGGTGTGAAATGCCCCTTTCTGGGGGTGTGAAATGCCCCTTTCTGGGGGTGTGAAATGCCCCTTTCTGGGGGTGTGAAATGCCCATTTCTGGGGGTGTGAAATGCCCATTTCTGGGGGTGTGAAATGCCCATTTCTGGGGGTGTGAAATGCCCCTTTCTGGGGGTGTGAAATGCCCCTCTCTGGGGGGTTATGGGGTGCCCTGATGGTTGTGCATGTTATAACACGTGGCGCATGTATCATGCATGCAGTGCGTGTATGGCGGATGCATAATCGTGTCCGCCCAGTGGCGAGCCGCATGCCAGCGTTGTTCATGTACAATGGGGTGCATGCATTGTGTGCATGTATGATGTGGTGGTTAATGCCTCAATGCCTAGGACATGCGTGGTTACTACTGCCAGTGCAGTAACCACGCATTGCCGTGAATACGTGGGTCATGCGTGTACCATGCGTACGCGCATAGCACCTACGTGGTGTACTGTACATGATTAATATGTACGGTTCATGCGTAGCAAATATGTCCTACGGGTATCGTACGTATTCGTACGTGTATGTTGCACGTTTAATACGATGGAGAGTAACTAAATCGTGAGAGATGAATGTTAGACGCATGACACTATACTTGCATAGTTCGTTTATAGTGCATGCATAATGTTGGGGATATACACCCATCACGCGTGGTGCATGTCGTATGCATGTTAAGTACATGCATGTGTAACGTGACACATGTTTTACTTGTATCGTACATGCGTAGTGCGTGTGCAATTTACAAGTCCTCTGTGTGTCTTAACCCAGACGAGAGGATGACGTCTCGCCGAGTGACATTAACGGCGGTCTAATAATGTTCTAGAAGGGCGAGGAAGTTTGGGTGGGTTTTCTGAACGAATCTAGTCGATCCCATGCTTTTGTAATTGGCAAAAATACAAGCACCGACGTGGTGAAGTATGGTCAGATACCCCCCCCCCCATCACGACCCGCACGGCATGGGAAGGCACTCATCCAGCAGTGGATTGTCAAATGGTCTCTGTACATGCACAACTACTACATAGTAACTGCAGGCTAAACACACATCCTTTATGTGTATATTATGAATGAAGTAACGTCTTTATTAACCGGGCGTAGTCATTCAATGCGGTTTGCTTCGACAAGACCTGGCATGCAACGAATAGGTCACATTTGCACTTACGGTACGGTGTATAACGCCATCCACACACCGATACAATCTGGAGTACAACGTATAGTATTATTATTGGGACTCGGCCATTTGGATTTTTTTTGCTGGCCGTTGCAATTATAAGAACACCATTTATTTTGGAGCGTATTATCAATAATAATACGGTAGTAATGATTTCGCTGTGCGTTGTGGGACGATTGCCACTCGTTGCAGAGGTTTTTGTTGTTTGACGTTCGAACCACGGTGGCCGTCCTGGTAAATACTGCGGGCGTAATGCACCGTCAATACGCGCCGAAAGTCTTATTCACTGTGGACTTTATAGATCCCGTCGGTGTTATTCGAAAGAAAGGTTCGGTCGCGTGTGCCTGCGACACGGTCCGAATTTTTTTTTGGCTATAAAATATTTCCAGAAATTTTACTGTGATGTGAAAACTGACCGTAGCAATCTTCCCCGACTGCACTGTAACCAACTGCAGACTTTTGTGCGATTCTCAACGCCATCCTTTGCGATGATGGCCTTGCACGATTGGGAATCATAGCGCCCTAACCAGATGTACTGCACCAATTGTTTTGATTGGCTTTTTCCCAATCCACTGCTGCAATAATGAAGGGGGTCGGGATTTCTTGACCATACTTCACCGCACTGGAGCGGTTCAGATATCTTGCGGGCACATGCACGCGATTTTCTAACAAGGAAGGGGGAGAGCGATACGCTAGCAGGGAGTGAGTGCGGAGAGAGCCACTGGAGGCAGGGTAGAAGCTGCCTCTGCGGGTATTTTCCCCTCCTGAGCAGAATGAAGGTGACCCAGCGAGATTGCACAGCACCGTACAGTGTTCAAGGTTCCACCAGCAACACATATCACCTCTCTCTCGCTCACACGCGTGCGAGTGATATTTTATCTCGCCGGTATTTTCTGTTTTACCGTCTGGCTGAGCCCTCAAGGCTCATTTATGAGGAGGGCCCATGCCAAATCGGTTTAGTTTGGCCAAATATTCAATTTACTAACACGGTTTTTGATTTCCGTGATGGAGACTTGTAATTTTTGTGGTAATTTATCTGATGGGAAGAAACCTGACAGCAACATGCTGATCAGGCCAGTTGTTTAATATACAAGCGCGTAATAATAGCGCACGTGTACCTGTTAAACTAATGCCCCTTATAAACCAAGGAAAGCATATCATTCTCAAGACTCCTTTTTTTATCAAGAGGTTGCTGCTCTACATTGCTGATCTTTGTTCGCGAATTCCATGTTTTAATGAGAACTTGGCTTCGCGTCGGAGGAGGTCGCCGGAGAACCCTGAAAAAATCCAACACTCGTACGAGGCCGGTTAACACTCAAAGCTCCACACGGAGTCATTCAATAATCCGTTGCTGTATTACAATCTACCGTACTGCCACATTGCAATCCACGCCGACAGCACCGAGTGTTCCAAGATGGTCTGCAATGAAAAGCATTTTACAGGCAAACCTCCTGCTGGGCTTCCGAGATTGGACGTATTTACCATGGTTCGAGCATAATGTTTATACTGTGCATGCTTTCAAAGCAGGACTTGGGCCTGATCCCGCTCTTCTACTATCGTTCCATCACCCGTCCTCCTGCAGTTGCCATCGACTCGTCTAGCGACGTGTCCTGTACTTTTCTGAACGGTTTGTATAACGTCCTGAACCCCCGCGTGTGTTTCTTTCGTCAAAGTGCACCTGGCCTGGCACAGGCGCCGTGGGGACGTCACGTCCACTTGGTGGCAAATGGCGGGTGTGGTTGTTTGTTTCAGTGTTTCTCTTTCCGTCTCTCAATGTTATCCCAAGCATGCACCTCTCTTGGCGCACTCTATTGTGATGCTATTGTTAGTTTATACGTGCACACTTGTAGCCCTTTACAGCTCAATCTAGATTTGAAGTTTTTACTGGTAGGAACCTCCTGGTTAAAACCAGCCCACAGGGGATTATTGTGTCCTTCCGTCGTGCATCGAAAAATGGGAAGGGTGGGGCTTGGTGGGGCTGGGTGGAGCTGGGTTGGTCACCCCGTGGTGCCCTTATAAAACTCAATGTTTAACCTACTCACGCCGGCTTGTGCCCGCCTCTCAGTCGGCCATATTTGCGGAATACACCACGCCGCCGTTGACCCTGGCCGTTGACCCTGGCCATTGACCGAGCAACCCAACGTTCCTACCAGCTCCCTCCGCAGGAATGTGTTCGTGACTGTAGGGATCCATACTCTTTGGTCCTAAACACTACGCCCGTTTACAGCTCCTGAAGCAGTTGTGGATTTGACCTCCATTCTCATTTTGTTTTCTGGTCTCCATTATTCTCGTTATGTCTCTCGGTGCAACTCAAGGCCTGAACCTCGTACACACGAGTCGTATATCACATTTTAAAAAGAGGGATGTATTTAATTTTAACATGGCATTTATTGTTTTTTTGTTTGTTAAGTCTATTTGATTTGGGAACAAGTGAAAACGGAAATTGGATAATGCAGTGCAGATGTACTTGCAAAACTAAATTTGACACGGGCTCTTGAATGGCTGTGCTGGAGGGCCCAGTGTACTTCTGGGAGCAATACGGGTTGTCTGGACTCAGTAATATATATCACGACAAATGAGGGTGTTAAACTTGTGTGAATAAAATATTATAGCTTTGCTTTTCTAATGGGCGTTGAACCAAAATTCTGGATCGCCAAAAGAAGGCGCTAGAGCATAAAGTGCGGAAAAATATCCTCTGTCCCATCTGTGTGGGATAGAGTGTTGTCCCCTCAGAAGCTTGGCTTTTCTCCCAGTGCTCCGGTTTCCTCCAACATGCATAGTAACTCAATAATTGTCTGAAAACATCTTACTATATAAAGGACTGCTGAGCTTGGGCAAATTGTTGGCAGTGCCGGCTCGCCGCCTTGCTGCTCCCTTCCAGCACAGCTGTGGATCCTCTGCGATTGTGAGATGCAATATGCATGAACACGATGTACACAGTATATTTATAAAACTAAAACATGATTATTATCATTGACTGCATCCTAAATGCATTTAATAAATGTTAATGAGTGGAATACATTACTTAAATTCGTCTTGTCCATTTTCCAAAGTTGTTATCGCACAACCCATGGTTTGCATTTTGAGCAAAAATATTTGATAGCAACATTTCGTGGATATGTGGAGGTAATTTCACACGGTAAAGAATCAAAATGGTTTTGTATATAATTAAACAAAGTTAGATCCACGCATAACAAAAGAAAACCCCCCACAATCTGACCTTGAAGTCTGTATTTTGCTACTTGGGGCGGGTTTTATCCGCACTGGGCAAACATAGGCCAAACAAAGACCGACACAATTACCACACCCTTTGCTCGTGTGTCATTCCAACCTTTATTGGCGCACAATCAGTGGGTAGACGAGTCTCCTTCGCGTATCCATTTCACTGCGTCACGAGAAATACAGGCGTTTCTTACATAACCTGTTAGGGGCCCCAATTGCCTTCTGATTCCTGTAATTTCAGCACCATTTGGTAAACCCCAAGCTAGGGTTTGAACTCGCAACCTTTTGATTGAGAGCTCTCTCTCCTGACTCGATAACAAATAGAAATATCTTAATGTTGCCAACTAATTTTCACACGACTTTCTGATTTACTGGTGCAGGTGGTGGTGGTGTTTACATTCCCAACTATTGGCAACGGTTTAGTCGGTGCTCTTAGGCAGATGTTCGGGAGCTTTGAAATTCCGTGCATGGGGAAAGTGACCGTACTGGAAACTATAAAAGCTTTAGGAGGGGAGAGCGCGATAAGTGCACAGAGAACCAGAACGCTGACAGATGTGTCGTGTGGAAAGTGGGAAAAAAATATCCCAAGCGACGGAGACACGAAGTGACAAGCCCGGGGTGGCGACGGATTTGAACGCATGCCCGAGTGCGCCGCGACCTTCCAGTCTGCTAGGCACGTTGATGACCATCTTACTCGATGGTTTCATCTCAAGTGCCCCCCGCTGACTGGCTTCAGGTTCATGCGCTGTTGCCGTGCTTTTGTGAAAGAGTGACCGGGTGGCTCGTGGGGATAGTACCACTCGTTCTCTCAGTCAGAATCACAATATATATATTTTACTTGGCTCAATTCAAGAATTTTTTTTTTTAATGACAACTTTGATAGTGTTGTTCGTTGTGTGCCACTTGTAATTTTAGATCCATTGGCTTGAGCTCGGCAAATGTATTTAACAAAAAAGTTATCTTGGAAGTTAAGCTGGGATGAGCCTAGTTAGGACTCGGCAGGTTTTGTTGGTGTTGCCTGAGATGTGTGGCCACACGATGGCAGTGCCTAGTGTAACCCCCCCTCGTACTTGTGATGGGTGGTTTTCCAGGTTGTCCGGTTTCCTCCCACCGCAAGAAGCCAAACTCTTGTGTATTAAAGGGATTGGCCAAACATCCTAGTGAAGCAAGGACCCTGCTCAAAACTAGCATTGTGACTGTGCAGCTTTCCTGGGTAAATAATTAAGGTTCTATAACACATGATGTTGTTTTTCTGGCCTAGTTACCTTTTGACTTGTATTGCCTGGCAAGAGCACGTAATGAGACGAGAGCCGTCTCCGGCAACGCAAAACTAAATGTGCAAATAAAACCAGAAGTGAGGTAGGTGTCAGGGTGACTCGGACGGCATGAAGTTAGGCCAGAGACGCTGAATCGGCACCACTTGAGCTCTGAGGATTGAATCAAGGTTGCAGCCACCCCTTGTTCGCACTGTACGTAGCCATCCGCGCTAATCGGAGGTGCTGGGAGGTGCATCAAGTTGTGTGTTGAATAATTGGATGTTTTGGTAGGTCTCCGATGTGTTTTTCGGGTTGTACCATGTTGTTCTTGGGCCTGATGTCTGGATCTGAAGAAGCGCTTGGAGGAGCGACGCCTTCGAAGGACGTACGTTCTGCTGCTACTGTTTATATGAAACATTCAATTAGGGATTTTAGTTTGTTCGGGTTCTGAAGACCAAAGGAACGTTCTGTTTGATTTGGCAATTTGACTCGTGTCTCCAGCAGGCCCTGTGAGAAGCGCCACCTAGTGTGCATTTAGATGCCGTTGAGAGGACCTCCAGAAGTAATTCTGTAATCTTGGCCTTCCACAGCCCAGTCTCTTGCTCGTGCGATGAGGGCACGCTTGCTTTCTGCAAGAGATCCAAATGCTAATGCTTCTGCAATGAGTTGATGACCTCGGCCCGGCCATCGATGACTGCAGAGAGAAGACAATTTTTGTAATATTGGACTTCCTCCTGGGGCTTAAGAAGAAAATAATAATTTTCTTTGATTCGCCGATGAACGGGCACCTCTCCCCGATAGCAGGGCATGCGAGAAGGTGAGGTGATCAAGGGGCAGCTGATGGGGCCTCGAAGTAGTTTTGTGAAGTCACCCTAACCCCCCGCACCAATTTCCATTCGCAAACCTTTACTACCAAGGAAACTCAATTGGCCAATGACCACTGTGGTCTTCAAGGGAAATGTATTTAATAGGCGACGTTTCGGGCAATGGACCTTCACTGAACATAGGGACAATAGGGGTGATATCACCTGGTATATACTTTTCTGTTAATTGTGCTTGTGCACCACTGAAAATAAAGAGCAGCAGCATCACCAAATAATTTGTTTTAACCTGTATGCGCGATATCAATAAGATGAACGAAGGGTCCCTCTCCCCCCCCCCCACTTCACAAAGGCACGCTGACCAGCGTGGTGAAGTATAGTCAGACGATGCCACGTGACCGACCACCAGTGCGGGGGGAGGCCTTTGGCCAGCCGTTAGCCGATGTTGACGTGCAAGGTTTGGCGGCGGTGGCGGTCATTTATAGCGTGGAAACAAAATTGGTCGATGCCACTTGTGAAATTACGCTTTGGCCTCATTCGCGTTGTCGAAAGCCGATTCGAGCCCTGGGGGAGGAGGGGATGTGGAAACGAGGTGAGAGTCCAAGGTCGGTTACGTCGAACGCGTTGAGCTCCGCGTTGGGGTTAGCGTTTGTCAGATTTACCACTTGTAATCAAGGTTTTTTTTTTGGGGTGTCGTTAAACCCGCCACCACCCGACCACGGCCAATTCAGGAAGGTATGGGTCGCGTGAACAAACCGTGCGAATTTGTTGCTAGTTCAACACGCAGGTGTGTTGAACTAGAAAGTGTAAAATTTTGGGAATTTTTTATTCACGAACATTAATTGTCTGGCACAACGAGTCTGTGTGGAAAATGTCAGCTCGATTGGATCACGGAAGTGAGTTAAAAAACGACCGAAAGATTTGCACGGTCTTAAGCAAGCAAGCACGCAAGCATGCAAACTTAATATAAAGGATTTAAAAAAACGCACCTTTTTATTGTGGATAATATCGGTTGCGAAAGCCTACGTATTAATCTGAGCGTCCCTCTCGTAGACCCGGGACAAATGGCTCCGTCGGCCCGAATCGATGAACACGATGCGTGCGGTTGCACTGTGATGGAGTTTAGCGACCAGACCCCGGTACAAATCAATTGCTGCCACCCGAACACCATGCCAATTCCCCCCGGGACTGTCCGAGGTTCGAACGTGGGAGAGGTGGCAACAACTCCCGGTTCAATTTAGTGTCACGGTTAACCCATTTTACACGCTTTCTTTTAACTCACTCTGTCTGTTGTTGTCGTTGTTGTATCCTCAAATCTTGTAACTCCATTTTAACCCACTTTCCAATGTGGTATCGACTGCAAACTTGGTATACTTATCTCATACTGATGACAATACTATATTCTATAATTTTTTATGTTATCTTCTTGGTTCTTTCGGTAAAGTCACGTAGAAGGGAAGTAATAAAATAATAAAAATAAAACATAATAAAACAATTCTCACGACGTTTCGGCTACAACGCAAGCAGCCGTCTTCAGGTGAAGAATGAGACAATGCCAAGCTAGGAGCTTATATATAAGCTGCGTTGGAGGTGGAGGAAAGAGCGCCTTAACAAAAGAATGTGCATGTGAAGAGGAATTTAGCATATTCATGGAAAATGCGTAGGAGGTGGGCGGGGGGGTTTCAAAGTCATATTATGCCCATGCATTATGCAGGATCAACAGCACCAAGGGGGGGGGTGCAGGGATTAGCAGTAACAAAGGAAAGGAATGTTAATGATATGTAGCTGCAGTTACTCAACCACCACGTAGAAAACTAAAGTATAAACTACATAAAAAACTAAAGTATAAATAGCATAGCACCATCAGTATACTTACTATACTCTACACTAAGCTGAGTTACTAACAGCAAGTAATACATTACAATTCTACGTCGTAAAAATTATATAATATGCTTCCATCTAAACTTTATTCTATTGCATCAACGAGCATATACCGTACTATATACTGCCAACATTAAATTATATACTGTATTGCTGTAAACCAACCTATATCTTATACATTTAATATAACACTATGTATTATTCTACCCACCCTAATGTGTGTCGAAATGGTTTATTACGTCCTTCCAATGATTGCTAAGCCAGAATCCATCTTCTCGGTTAAAATTGTCTCTGTGTTTGTATATGTGGATCGCCTCATGAACGAATCTCTCATGATAGCCAGATGGCTTGCAGAGAACCTCTGTCTTGGAGAAGTCAATGTCATGTGAGCCCACTGAATTGTAACAGTGATCTGCCACGGCTGAGGTGTTTGTCCTACCGTGTTTCAGGTCTGCCTTATGTTCACGGATGCGGTCCGAGACATGTCGTTTGGTTTCTCCAATGTAACTGCTACCACAGAGGCAACTTAGTTTGTAGACGCCAGGGTACTGTATGTCTGGAACCACATCTTTTACAGACGGGACCAGATCACGGATTTTATGTACTGTGTTGAATCGGACCTGGATCTTGTGTTTAATCAGGATTTTGGAGATCTTTTTTGTGACCCCAGCAATGTAGGGTAAGGTGATGGTCTTGAAAGGCTCCTCAACAGGATCCTTCTTGATGGTTGGAGTGATGGCTTTGCGGATTGTGTAGTCGGAGTAACCATTAGCCTTAAGAGCTTGGCGTACGTGTTTGAGTTCACTGGAAATGTGTTCATGGTCGGAGATGCATTGGGCTCTATGATATAGAGTCTTGATGAGGGAATTCTTCTGGGATGGATGGTGGTGGGAATCCGGTTTTAGATAAGCATCCGTGTGGGTGGCTTTCCTGTAGACAGAGTGGCTCATTGAACCATCAGGTCTCCTTTTGATTAGGACATCCAAAAAGGGTAGCTTGCCATCATTTTCGACTTCCATGGTGAATCTGATGGCTGGGTGTATGGAATTGATGTGGTCGAGAAATTGGTCTAGAGCAGGCCGGCCATGTGGCCAGATGACAAAAGTGTCGTCTACGTACCTCTTCCATAAGGTCGGGCGTAGAGTGGCAGTCTGGATGGCGTCCGTCTCAAATTTCTCCATGAAGATGTTGGCTACAACCGGAGATAGGGGGGAGCCCATTGGGGTGCCCTCAATTTGCTTGTAGAAGGTTCCATTCCAGGTGAAGTATGTATTGGTTAAGCAGTGTCTCACCAGGGGGGGTACCCCAGCATTCAGTCCTTGATGAACCAAGTCTTCAATGATTGCGATGGTGTCAGGCACAGGCACCTTGGTAAACAAGGAAACCACATCAAAACTGACAAGCAGGTCGTCTGGGGACAGGGCAATCCCCTTGATTGTCGATACCAGGTCAGTAGAGTTTAGTACTGCAGAGGTGGTTTTTCCAGTGAAAGGCCGTAGGATTTCGGACAAAAAACGAGCCAGTTTGTAAGTGGGGGAGTTGATAGTAGAGACAATGGGACGAAGAGGTGTATCTTCTTTATGTATCTTTGGCAAGCCGTACAATCTTGGTGGCCTGGCTGCAGAAGGTTTCAACGAGAACTGTTTGGTCTGATCAATTAATGCGGTTGAAGCAGAAATGATGTTGTTGGTTTTGGAGACGAGGCTGTTGGTGGGGTCTCTTTTTATTTTTGTATAGCTGCCATCGTTGAGTAGTTCTTGAATTTTGTTGTTGTATTCTATTTTGTCCATGATGACAGTGGCATTGCCTTTGTCGGCTGAGAGGATGACAATGTCATCCCTCTTTTTTAATTGAGCTAATTCAAAACGCTCATCTTTGCTAATGTTGCTAGCTGGCATCTTAGCGTTTTTGAGGGTTACAGAGATTTCAGATCTTGCTACGTCTGCAGCGATGTGACTCAAGCCCTTGAGAGCTACATCTACTCGAGCAATTATATCATTAACTGGTATGTGTCTAGGTGTGACTGCAAAGTTTAGTCCTTTAGCTAAAACGGATTTCAAACCTTCAGAAATAGGACTGTTACTGCGATTAATTACGACTTTGTTAACATCTAGCTTTTCAATGTGTGGGTCCGGTTTCTTGTTTGAGAGGCGGTTGAATTTGGAAATCAAGTTGTCCTTACATTTAGTCGACATAGCGGCAGCTGAAGAGGCAGTCATTTTTTCCACATGTTCCCAATCCGATGTGGACATTGTTACACTCAAAGATAAGTGTGATTTGTAGAGTGTCTTGTCTAACTGATCTAGTTCGGTGCGCGTAAGTCTGATTTTCTCTGAGATAAGGGCTAAACTAGTTCTAGACAGAATTCGTTTCGCATTAGAAGAAGTTACAGCAGCTGATGTTAGTGTAAATGCGTTTGGTATTACCTTAGAGTCGCGGCATCTCTTCAGAAAGGTGAGAGACTCGATTAGCTGAGCCTTCTTATCCCGGAGCTTGTTGAAGGATCTCAAAGTTATGTGGAAACCCTCCCCGTAGAGGCGGTTAAATTTCGATTTAAAGCTTTCGTGACTGCAGGGATTCATCTTCTTGGTTCTTTCGGTAAAGTCACGTAGAAGGGAAGTAATAAAATAATAAAAATAAAACATAATAAAACAATTCTCACGACGTTTCGGCTACAACGCAAGCAGCCGTCTTCAGGTGAAGAATGAGACAATGCCAAGCTAGGAGCTTATATATAAGCTGCGTTGGAGGTGGAGGAAAGAGCGCCTTAACAAAAGAATGTGCATGTGAAGAGGAATTTAGCATATTCATGGAAAATGCGTAGGAGGTGGGCGGGGGGGGTTTCAAAGTCATATTATGCCCATGCATTATGCAGGATCAACAGCACCAAGGGGGGGGGTGCAGGGATTAGCAGTAACAAAGGAAAGGAATGTTAATGATATGTAGCTGCAGTTACTCAACCACCACGTAGAAAACTAAAGTATAAACTACATAAAAAACTAAAGTATAAATAGCATAGCACCATCAGTATACTTACTATACTCTACACTAAGCTGAGTTACTAACAGCAAGTAATACATTACAATTCTACGTCGTAAAAATTATATAATATGCTTCCATCTAAACTTTATTCTATTGCATCAACGAGCATATACCGTACTATATACTGCCAACATTAAATTATATACTGTATTGCTGTAAACCAACCTATATCTTATACATTTAATATAACACTATGTATTATTCTACCCACCCTAATGTGTGTCGAAATGGTTTATTACGTCCTTCCAATGATTGCTAAGCCAGAATCCATCTTCTCGGTTAAAATTGTCTCTGTGTTTGTATATGTGGATCGCCTCATGAACGAATCTCTCATGATAGCCAGATGGCTTGCAGAGAACCTCTGTCTTGGAGAAGTCAATGTCATGTGAGCCCACTGAATTGTAACAGTGATCTGCCACGGCTGAGGTGTTTGTCCTACCGTGTTTCAGGTCTGCCTTATGTTCACGGATGCGGTCCGAGACATGTCGTTTGGTTTCTCCAATGTAACTGCTACCACAGAGGCAACTTAGTTTGTAGACGCCAGGGTACTGTATGTCTGGAACCACATCTTTTACAGACGGGACCAGATCACGGATTTTATGTACCGTGTTGAATCGGACCTGGATCTTGTGTTTAATCAGGATTTTGGAGATCTTTTTTGTGACCCCAGCAATGTAGGGTAAGGTGATGGTCTTGAAAGGCTCCTCAACAGGATCCTTCTTGATGGTTGGAGTGATGGCTTTGCGGATTGTGTAGTCGGAGTAACCATTAGCCTTAAGAGCTTGGCGTACGTGTTTGAGTTCACTGGAAATGTGTTCATGGTCGGAGAACTCAAACACGTACGCCAAGCTCTTAAGGCTAATGGTTACTCCGACTACACAATCCGCAAAGCCATCACTCCAACCATCAAGAAGGATCCTGTTGAGGAGCCTTTCAAGACCATCACCTTACCCTACATTGCTGGGGTCACAAAAAAGATCTCCAAAATCCTGATTAAACACAAGATCCAGGTCCGATTCAACACAGTACATAAAATCCGTGATCTGGTCCCGTCTGTAAAAGATGTGGTTCCAGACATACAGTACCCTGGCGTCTACAAACTAAGTTGCCTCTGTGGTAGCAGTTACATTGGAGAAACCAAACGACATGTCTCGGACCGCATCCGTGAACATAAGGCAGACCTGAAACACGGTAGGACAAACACCTCAGCCGTGGCAGATCACTGTTACAATTCAGTGGGCTCACATGACATTGACTTCTCCAAGACAGAGGTTCTCTGCAAGCCATCTGGCTATCATGAGAGATTCGTTCATGAGGCGATCCACATATACAAACACAGAGACAATTTTAACCGAGAAGATGGATTCTGGCTTAGCAATCATTGGAAGGACGTAATAAACCATTTCGACACACATTAGGGTGGGTAGAATAATACATAGTGTTATATTAAATGTATAAGATATAGGTTGGTTTACAGCAATACAGTATATAATTTAATGTTGGCAGTATATAGTACGGTATATGCTCGTTGATGCAATAGAATAAAGTTTAGATGGAAGCATATTATATAATTTTTACGACGTAGAATTGTAATGTATTACTTGCTGTTAGTAACTCAGCTTAGTGTAGAGTATAGTAAGTATACTGATGGTGCTATGCTATTTATACTTTGTTTTTTATGTAGTTTATACTTTAGTTTTCTACGTGGTGGTTGAGTAACTGCAGCTACATATCATTAACATTCCTTTCCTTTGTTACTGCTAATCCCTGCACCCCCCCCTTGGTGCTGTTGATCCTGCATAATGCATGGGCATAATATGACTTTGAAACCCCCCCGCCCACCTCCTACGCATTTTCCATGAATATGCTAAATTCCTCTTCACATGCACATTCTTTTGTTAAGGCGCTCTTTCCTCCACCTCCAACGCAGCTTATATATAAGCTCCTAGCTTGGCATTGTCTCATTCTTCACCTGAAGACGGCTGCTTGCGTTGTAGCCGAAACGTCGTGAGAATTGTTTTATTATGTTTTATTTTTATTATTTTATTACTTCCCTTCTACGTGACTTTACCGAAAGAACCAAGAAGATGAATCCCTGCAGTCACGAAAGCTTTAAATCGAAATTTTTATGTTATGTTTCGGCTTTGGCCTAATTGTCCACGGTCAACTGACCTTGGCTGTAATTGCCCACGGTCCGTACGTTATGGCAAGCTTCGGGGCCACTTCCCGGAGTCGTGGAGTTCTGCCATCACTAGTACATTTCATAAAAGCGTGTTTAAAAAAAAGTTTTTGTAAATATTGCTTATTTCTTTTTTAATCGGGTCACAACCTCAAGCTCGCGAGCGTACGCAAGGAACGGCGCCGCATCGGATAGATTTTTTTTATAGAAAGTTTTTCTTTCCCTCTGCGGTTGTGGTGCGTTCCGTGCGATGGGTTCGATCGAAGTCGGGCCCCTCCTCGTGTTGGCAGCATTGCCAAGGATATCGAAAATCTTCGGAATCGTGTGGCGCCTCTCAATCTGGAACGCGTAAACCGGGCAAGATGCTGAAAGAAGAGTGGGTCTGTTATGTAACAGGCGGGGCTGCCCGTTCCGCAACCCGCTGCTGTGGATTTTTATCTTTGTGCGGTGTTTTTTTCTTCTTCTTTCTCTATCAAACCGGTACCGGTGTAAAGTCTAGAGGGTGTGTGTGGAGTGGTGCGGAGCGGTGGTGCAGCGGTTAGCGCGCTGCGCTACAAATCCGGCGACCCAAGTTCATTCCCGCTCACGGCCAAACACCCAGTGACGATTATCTCCGAACCGGTCCTGGGCCTCCCCTAGGTCGACTCGGCCTCCAATTGAGTACCTAGTTGCGGTGTCTAAACACATCGCCACTAGGGAGACAAAGGCGGCCGGGCGTGGCGCTGGCTACCCATCACTTCGCATGCCGCGCCGGCCTTAATAGGCGCTCGCTAACAGCACTTGCCCCTACAGTCTGTTAAAGCTACACGGGGGTCTGGGGGGGCTTTGTCTTTTTAACTCGCTGCCACAGCTAACCAGTGGGGCAAACCATTACACGGGGGGGGGGGGGGGGGGTCGCTGCCACGGCTCCCCAGTGGGGCAAACCATTACACGGGGGGGGGGGGGGGGGTCGCTGCCACGGCTCCCCAGTGGGGCAAACCATTACACGGGGGGGGGGGGGGGGTCGCTGCCACGGCTCCCCAGTGGGGCAAACCATTACACGTGGGGGGGGGGGGGGGGGTCGCTGGCCACGGCTAACCAGTGGGGCAAACCATTACACGGGGGGGGGGGTCGCTGTCACAGCTCACCAGTGGGGCAAACCATTACACGGGGGGGGGGGGGACTGGGTGGGTTGCTTCCTTTGCTCTAACCCCCCCCTCGTCTCCACCCAAACAGTTGAGGGGGTCCCCCCCCCACCCCGCCCCCCCCGTGTTTTCCCCGCCGCTGCAGAACCCGGACGATCCGATTGGCTGACGCGCGGTGCGTGCACGCGCGCGGCGCGTGCTTGCAGGGCGCCCGCGGCCAATGGCAGGGCGCGCCTGCACGACTGTTGCCGTGGCAACCTGCCGCAGTGACGTAGCACCACGCGCCCCCCACCCCACCAACCTCGGGCGGTGGGGGGTGGGAAGAGTTCGGGGTGGAGGTAACGTGAGGTCAAGTTTGGATTTTAAAAATCTCATTGTGTGTGTCCTGTGTGTGTGTGTAGTGGGGAGGGGGTGGGTGGCCAACACCACGCCCGGCCGCCTTTGTCTCCCTAGTGACGATGTTTACACATCGCACCAGGTAACTCGTTTGAGGCTGAGTAGACCTAGGCGAGTCCCGGGATCGGCTAAAGCACAGCAAGTTGGCACAGTAGGGGGCACAGGTGGTGCATCAGTCAGTCATCTCGGTCATTTCATTTCAGTCGGTCGACCTGTGACACCTGCTGGGTCTGCCCTGTGACCTGCCAGTGGGCGTTCGACACTTCACGTGGCCTTAACGTGCACCTAGCCTGGCACAAGCGTCGTGGTGACGTCACCGCCACTTAGTGGCGAATGGCGGTGGTTGTTGTTGGAGCGATTTAGTATATCTGTGAGTGCGTTGCATTACGAAACCAGCGACCTAGGTTCGATTCCCAGCAATGGTTAGCATCTGGGCCTGCACTGGGTTAACTCCGTCTGAAACGAGTGCTTGGTGCAGCGTGTAAAGACACGGTCACTGGGCGACAGGAATGCGTTAGGGCACGGTGCCTGGCACGTGCATCGCTACTTCTCCACCGCACTGACCTCAGGTGACCACTAACTGCACTGCCATTGCAGTGAGTGCAAGGCTCCCTCGGGCTATCTTTGACTTTGTGTCTTTTGTAAGTTGCACCTAGCCTGGCACAAGCGGCGCGTGGATGTGTGTGTGTGTGGGGAGCGGTAGTGTCGCGGTTGTTGCGCTCCGCTACGAATCCGGCGACCCGAGTTCAATTCCCGCTCATGGCCAACACCAGTGGCGATTATCTGGACCGGTCTTGGGCCTCCCCTAGGTCGACTCTGGTTCAAATGAGTACCTGGTGCGGTGCGTAAGCATTTTCGCAAGGGAGACAAAGGCGGCCGGGCGTGGTGATGGCCACCCTCCTCGTGTATCGTTGCCGGCCTTAATAGGCGCTCGCTAACAGCACTTGCCCCAACTGTCTTGTTAAGGCTTTATGGGGGATCTTTGTCTGTGCGGTTAAACGTATAAACCCACTTACTATGGCGTTGTGGAACCGGTGAAATCTGACCATGTGGAATCAATTTCGTGTAATTTAAATTCCTTGAGATGCGTATACGGCCTGTAACATTTGAAATGTCAGAGTAGTGAGATGAATCTTCTTGGTTCTTTCGGTAAAGTCACGTAGTAGGGAAGTAATAAAATAATAATTACTTCCCTACTACGTGACTTTACCGAAAGAACCAAGAAGATGAATCCCTGCAGTCACGAAAGCTTTAAATCGAAATTTAGTGAGATGTATGTTTAGAAAACCTTATAAACAAGCAGACATAACGCGCCCTCCCCATATTTGTATTTACACGTAACAAATTAAAGCATTTTATACAAATCCCATCAGCCATGCGGCTTTTTCGGAGTCCATTGATTTTAACAGCGTTGGTTTCATTGGGGGAAAAAAACTCTGGACCGTTTTTTTACCATTTCAGTAAAATCTCAGCAGTCTGGCTTTACCAAACCGTGTTGGTGCAATCCCGGGTCTTTTATAGGCAAGGACAACACCCCTTTTTCGGCTACGATATGGGGTCAGAGTTCACCGCAGAAGTACGTAATGCACAACGCACTTATTCATTAGCGTCGTAGTGGAGCGTATAAGTCGTGCCGCCTTTTACTATGTGCGTGTGCGAATTGGGCGTTTTGTCACCTAAAGGAAACTTTGTAACCGTCGTCCACCTGGAGAGAGCGGTCGTTATCGATAAGCCACCATTGCGTAAGTGTAAATTGCATGTCTGACAGTTGAACTTGAAGTGATGTGGCCGGGTGACTCGCTAATAAACCCTGGCCGGAAACACCGGCGCGTCACCGGCCAAAGCCCGGGTTCGAATCCAGGTTTAGGCTGCCTGCAGTTTCAACGATTGGCTTAATCCTCGCGGTGTAGAGCATTGATGGTCTCGGCCCAGCCACCGATGGACGGCGATGGTACGGCGCATCAATGAATCGATCCTTAATATCACGATACGTGCATCGTATGCATGTATGTTCAACTA
This sequence comes from Lethenteron reissneri, assembly GCF_015708825.2. Classification (NCBI taxonomy): domain Eukaryota; kingdom Metazoa; phylum Chordata; class Hyperoartia; order Petromyzontiformes; family Petromyzontidae; genus Lethenteron; species Lethenteron reissneri. Next base: position 8,139,018 of record NC_083828.1, on the reverse strand, counting down.
CTTCTGCACTGTACGTAGCTAACCGTGTTAATCGGAGGTGCGGGGAGGTGCATCAAGTCGTGTGTGTTTGTGTAAGAATCAGATTTTTTTGGTAGGTATCCGTTGTTTTTCGGGTTGTACCATGTTGTACATCGTGGGCCTGATGTCTGGAACTGAAAAAGCGCATGGAGGAGTGACCTTTCAAAGGACGTGCGTTTTGCTTGTACTGTTTTTATTAAACATGCAACTAGGGCTTTTACTTTATTCGGGTTCTGAAGAGCGAAGGAACGTTCTGTTCCGTTACCAAGTTGACTACTGTCTCTAGCAGGTCCTGTGAGAAGGAGAAGTGCCACCTCGTGTGCATTAAAAGCCGATGAGAGGACCTCAGAAGTAGTTCTGTAATGTCATCTTCCGCAGCCCAGTCTCCCGCACGTGCGATGAGGGCGCGCTTGCTTTTTCTGCAAGAGATCCAAACGCGAATGCTTCTGTCTCTACTTTGGTAACCCAGCAATAATTGTTTGAAAGTAATAATTTGCAGCCCTGTCAATCCATTGCTGGATGAAAGTCTTCCCACGTATAAACCACGGGGATTCTTGGACCATTTCTTTACTTGACTGTTCAATGCGTGTTGGTGAAACGGTGGCGCCCAACTTGATGTTAGCCGTCGCTTCGGAGTCGAACTGAGGTTGAGAAACAGAATATTTATTTCTACTGGAGGAATCCGACGAAGTTATACAGCTCTTTTTCACAGATGTCCTGTAGCTGTCGGTTGCTGTGTTCATACTGTGCATGCCACTAAAACCACTGTTCAGTGGGATAGGAAAAAAAACACATTCAAAATATCAAAGTGAATTTTTTTTACGGTGTCCACTTCATTGGCTCACAAGCCCCATGTGCGTATAACTGCTCTGCCTCCCGGCTGGACGTTATGTTTGCGCACCGTCCTCAATTGTTCAGCAGCAAATCCTCGTTGTATTTGGGGATTAATTTCAGCCGGGGTCTGTCCTGGTCTGAGACCCAGAAAATATTTCAGCACAAAATCCAGGATGGCTGTCTCGGTGCCCGTGGTTAGGTTTCACATGCCGGATAATCCAATCTGGCAGCGACCCAGACATAGTTGGCAACCCTGCACACCACATCCAGTATACCTATCTCTCTCTCTGTGTGCCTGTAGCCACTTAATCTAGTCGTGCATTAACCCTGATAATATTTGGTGACGAAACAAAGTGCCGATTTATAATGGATCTCACCATGTCAGCGCTCTGCTTATACTTCCAGCTGCGTGCGTGGGGGCGGTAGTTGTGAGTTGCAGACCGTAGCGGATGGATGCGCATTAGCGGATTTAAAAATAAACTGCAGCTCTCCGAAAGCTCGGATGCTTGCTCGCACCAAGGTGAAAGCCAGCGTGGGATTCTAGAGGCGCAAACCTGGAACTGCTCGCTCAGTTCATCGTTGGGGTGGGGGGGGGACACCTCCGCTAACAAGATGAAGCTTTGTGTTGTCAACATTGTGGTTGATATGATTGCGTTTTGCGCACGCGCTATATAGACCGGGCGGGTGGCTCATCGGTCGAGCGAGCGAGCGGCTCTCAATTGGAAGCTTGCGACTTCAAATTTTGCTCGGACATGGGTCGACTCAGCCCATCATCTCTCAGGGATAGATAAAATGATTTCTATTTCGTACGGGGAAGGGAGGGATTCAACAGTGGTTGTCATTTTGTGCAGGAAATCTCTGCGATTACATGTATATTTTTTAAGCTATTAATCCAAATTTGGGTCGCGTTGTCAAGGTCAGGAGGTCATGATGGCCAGTGCCGTTGATGCAACCACATCCCCACGGTCACTTCCTTCTGCCAGTTCCCAAAGCTGTTACAAAATCGATGGCCCACTTGTGATTTCCACTCTCGGTCTTTTAACGCAACTCAAGGTAAGAGGCAGAGGCGGAGCCCTGCAACTGCTCGCTTGCGCTACTGCCGGTGGGGCACCCTCCAGAGGGTGCTCCAGAGAGCCCCGTCTTAGAGTGTTTTTGTCTACTCTTCCACGCTGAGCCAAGCGTTTCGGAAGATGCAGGAATGCCCACACTTTACCCCACCATAAGGGCGCAGCGTGACCTGCCGATCTTGGTGGGCAGAGATTTCCCGCGAACCAGTAATCTTTAAATTACATTTTTATTTTACCAGGTAAGGCCCACTGACCTTTATAGCTCTTTTTCAGATGTAACCTGGCCACAGATGATAGTTTAACCAAGTGGCTTATCATTTGGAAATTTATCGCAACCAAAGACTCAAACACATGATTCTAAATGTGGACAAAACTGGAGGAAAATTTCAAGCAACCATGGGGAGAACATGCAAACTCCACATTCAGGCATCGGGTCAGGATCGAACCCACAACCTCCTATATACCAGGCGAGGTAGTTTAGATCTTGCCACCTCTGCAACGCCAACTACCCCACGGTGGCGTCTTGCAAGTAAAAACACATCCGATGGTCGCGAATCGAAGCCGACAAAGTCACTGTGACCCCCACCCTTAAATCACCCAGCCCCTCTGAAAGTGTGACTGGCTGCAGCGCGTTTTGTGGGCGTGTTGCGGTCTTCGTGGGCGCGCGGTGTAAGACGTGCTCGTCGTGTAAGACGTGCTCGTCGCCACAGGCACGATGGGGGACGTGTTGCTTCTCGCCCACGTAACTTCGCGTTTAAACCGTTAAAAATTAGTTTGACTTTTCGTTTGCACCTCTACACGCGTCCACATCACACCCCGCTACTCCAATCCTCCACTGGCTCCCGATACCAACGCCACGCTCCCTAATAGAGTTGCGTGCTTGCCTACCTCTCCCCTGTTATCTCGCTCTACTCCCCCTCCACGCACCCTGCTACCTCTGCAATCTCTCTCAACCGAGGCTTTCTGTGGACCCCATCCCCTGGTCACTCCGTGGGAGGTTGGTTGCTCATTCTCCTTCGCTGCCCCCCACAGTCTGGAACTCCCTTCCCACAGCCCAGAGGTCGCAAACGAGTTTTGATTCCTTACCCGTACCCGGCCACACCAGGGTCGCAAATGGGTACCCGTACCCAGCCGGGTACGGGTACCCGTTCCCTACCCGTACCCTACCCGAAATGAGTGACAAACGGTTACTCACCAGTGACTCACGGCCTACCCGTACCCGGCCGCACCAGGGTCGCAAACGGCTACTCGTACCCGTACCTGGCCGGGTACGGGTAGCTGGGTATCGGGTAGGGTACGGGTATCGGGTACCCGGTTGCAACCTCTGCCACAGCGCCAGTGTTGGTGATCCTCTGCCCCCCATTGAAGTCCAGGCTCAAGGCCTTCCTCATTCCTTCTGCCCGTGACCAAGACTCCCCTCCCACCTCTCCCTCTCTCCGCAAACTAATTATTCCCCTTGGGCTTCTGCAGTTGCGGCGGCTCGGTATGCCGCCGTGCTTCGGCGCCGTACGAATCCCGCGCCTCTTGCACTCTCCAGGGTACGGTAGGCATCCTCGCGGTTGTCGGGATCAAAAAAACTAAATTTGCGTAAGGAAAAAAAAGGGAAAGGGATAGAAGCGAGATTACAAACTGAACTCTGAAACGCGAGCCGCGAGCCGCGCACCGCACGTTACCCCGATGCGAAGGACGTGGCGGGTTCATCCCCTGGTGCCGTCGCCGCTCGTCGTCCCACTGCTTCTCCTGGCCGAGGGACGACCCCTGGCTCCCAGCTTCCTCCCTCCCCCGGGCCCCCGCCGCGTCTCGTCCCCCGCACTCTGCTCGTCGTCTCGTGGGCTCTACGCTCCTTGTCGCCGTCATGTTGTGACAACGGGACCAGCAGAGGTCGCAACCGGGTACCCGATACCCGGCTACCCGTACGCGACCCTGGTGCGGCCGGGTACGGGTAGACCGTGAGTCACTGGTGAGTAACTGTTTGTCACTTATTTCCCAACGTCTTGTCTCGTCTCACAATTCAATTTCCTAGAATAAACCCACCCGCGCCTGCAACATGGCTTCATCCCAGAGGTCGCAATCAGGTACCCGATACCCATACCCAGCCGGGTACGGGTAGGGTACGGCCGGGTACGGGTACCCGTTTGCGACCCTGGTGCGGCCGGGCACGGGTAAGGAATCAAAACCCATTTGCGACCTCTGGGGACCAGGCTTAAAGGGGCAATGGTGGCTTTCTTTCCCCCCCTTAGCTCTTCTCTCAACAGTGGTGTTTAGCTTGACCACCGTTTTGGACACCGTGGTGGCGAGATGTTATCTACCTCGCCTTGTATGCAGGAGGTCGTGGGTTTGATCGCGACCCTGACGCCTGTATATTTGGAGTTTGTGTCTCTCTCCCTCCGTGGTTGTGTGGATTTTTTCCCGAGTCCTCTGGTTTTTCAACGTCACACGTTTAGAATATTTGGCTGCTGCTCTAAATTTACACATGATAAGCCACTTCGTTGAGCTATCATTTGTCGCCAGGTCACTTCTGAAAAATAGTTCTATAGCTCAGTGGGCCTAGCCTGGTAAAATAACAAATATTTTTTAAAATAGTTTTCTGAAACTGAATTCTACCTGCATTCAGGCGACGGACCCCTTGCAAGTTTTAAATGGGTGCATGGTATTTGATTGGCAGGTCTCGTGCGCTCGGTGGGGTAAAGTGTGGGTATTCCCACCATCCCAAGACATTTGGCTACTACAGGGTGCTCCTCCCAACAGCTCCAACGATCTGCCGTCAGTGTCACGAGCAGGTCATTGCAAGGCTGCGCCTTTTGCCTTGTTGAAGGCGACTGCAATGCGTTGACGTTGGCTCTAATAGGTGACCTTGGCGAGTAAGGAATTTCCACTGCAGACAGCCGCTCCGTTCATCGCCCCTTCTTAGCTGGATCCCTGCAAGAAGCTCGCTTCTCCTCCCCCACTCCCAGCCTTGCCGCGTGTGTGCACAGTGCCTGCCTTCATTACACATGGACGAACGCGGCCAGCTCCTCGTGCCGAAAGGCATCGCCGCCACAGCAGTGGATGTCACCGCCACCGTACCTCACTGCCACCACCACCCTACCTCGCCGCTACCACCACCACCACCGTCCCTCACCGCTACCACCACCACTACCACCGTCCCTCACTGCTGCCACCACCACTACCTTACCTCTCCACGACCAACCATCGGCACTACCTCTACCACCACCACTACCGTACCTTACCGCTACCACCACCCACCCACCACCGTAACTCGCCGCGACCAACACTTTCTCCCCTTAGCCAAATGCCAGAACTGTTGCCCAGGAGACGCACAGCGATCTGCAAGGTTCTGGCCTGGCAGTTTCTCACCTCCATTTGGCCTTAGGTCTTCTCTTCCCCTGGGTCTTTTGAAATTAGTTATTTTCCAGCAGTGTCTTTTTTGTTTGTTTTATTTTTAAGCAACAAAAACCCTGGGCCGGCTTCGATTACCTCGAGTCTCATCAGCAGGATGTAGCCCATAAAACCAATTTGGATCGAATGATGTACACGTGGACTCGTGTGTGTATCAATGTAGGCCAACTTGGCCTCAAATGAGTACCTGTTGCGATGTGTAAACATCGCCACCCACCCCCTCGTGTGCTGTGCAGGCCTTCATAGGTGCTCGCCAACAGCACTTGCCCCATAAGTCTGTTACAGGCTATATGGGGGATATTTGTCTTTGTATCGATGTATACTTGTAGAGTTTGTAATGCGTGGTGTGGCACATTACAAATATCGTATTATATTTCCAATCCCTCGTGTTGTATGCATACCATATATATTCGTGTCATAGTATATGTGTGGTATTGTAACATGTCTACTTAAATAATGACTTGCTAATATTCCATTCATATTAATGTACTTTTTATGTATGTGACATAAACTCGACACATTTGTGAACACCGTGGGGCCTTAAAATGAGATGAATCTATGACAGACGTTTTGGGCAATAGGCCTCCTTCATGAACCATGAATCATGAAAAAGGGCCATTGCCTGAACCGTTGCCTATTGTACGTTTTCTTTTTATGGCCACAGTTTTACTGACGAATGGTGAGTTTTTTTATTAAGTTTGCTAAACGCAGCAGCCCTATGACTAAATATTGCGTTATATATATACATGGACTGTTTGTATGTTGTACGTAAAACTCACCTCTCGTACAAGCATCGTATGCAATTTATATTAGACGCGCATCACTCAGTCCATCGTAACTCCGGGGCTCAATAAAATCAGCACCACCTTGCGGGGAAACAACAACAGGTTGCCCCGTTGGTAGCACGGTTGGCTACGTATGGTGCGAAAGAAGTTCCACATGCGTGCGTCCATCCCTGCAATGGGAACGTTACATTTTCCACCGCTGCCTTAAGGCTTTACAAACGAGCACTCGTGCCTCCCGGTATATGTGTACCATATATACTTCCGTAATAGAATATCCGTCATTTAATAGGATGCGTCATTGAATTTACACGCACATCGTCACGCGTGTATGAATATTACAGTAAGTATGAGCTTTGTATTTATAGTATCGCTAAGCAAATGACGTTTTTAAAGCGGATCCACGTTGGGGCTTGCATTGCTGACGTCCGTCCGAAGGAAAATCCTCCGGCCGCCCCTCGCCTGCTCCTATTGGCTGGCGCTTACGCATTGCGGACCGTCGGTCCTCCCCGGATGGTTGCCGTGGCGACGGGGTTGGTCGCCCAGGCGACGATCATGTGGCTGAGCACGTCGCTGCGTTTTGGCGATTGTCCCGGCATCCCTCCAGACCGCAGCCGCCCCCGCCCCAAGCCAAGCCGTGCACTAACACTGAACCCCACCACTAACACTGAACCCCACCGCTAACACTGAACCCCACCGCTAACACTGAACCCCACCACTAACACTGAACCCCACCACTAACACTGAACCCCACCACTAACACTGAACCTCATCACTAACACTGAACCCCACAGCTAACACTGAACCTCAATACTAACACTGAACCCCACCACTAACACTGAACCCCCCACCACTAACACTGAACCCCACCACTAACACTGAACCCCACCACTAACACTGAACCCCACCACTAACACTGAACCCCACCACTAACACTGAACCCCACCACTAACACTGAACCTCAATACTAACACTGAACCCCACCACTAACACTGAACCCCACCACTAACACTGAACCCCACCACTACACTGAACCCACCACTAACACTGAACCTCACCACTAACACTGAACCCCACCACTAACACTGAACCTCAATACTAACACTGAACCCCACCACTAACACTGAACCCCACCGCTAACACTGAACCCCACAGCTAACACTGAACCTCAACACTAACACTGAACCCAACCACTAACACTGAACCCCACCACTAACACTGAACCCCACCACTAACACTGAACCCCACCACTAACACTGAACCCCACCACTAACACTGAACCCCACCACTAACACTGAACCTCACCACTAACACTGAACCCCACCACTAACACTGAACCCCACACCACTAACACTGAACCCCACCACTAACACTGAACCCCACCACTAACACTGAACCCCACCACTAACACTGAACCCCACCACTAACACTGAACCCCACCTTAGCACTGAACCCCACCACTAACACTGAACCTCACCACTAACACTGAACCCCACCACTAACACTGAACCCCACCACTAACACTGAACCCCACCACTAACACAGAACCCCACCACTAACACTGAACCCCAACACTAACACTGAACCCCACCACTAACACTGAACCCCACCACTAACACTGAACCCACCACTAACACTGAACCCCACACTAACACTGAACCTCATCACTAACACTGAACCCCACCACTAACACTGAACCCCACCACTAACACTGAACCCCACCACTAACACTGAACCCCACCACTAACACTGAACCCCACCACTAACACTGAACCTCATCACTAACACTGAACCCCACCACTAACACTGAACCTCAATACTAACACTGAACCCCACCACTAACACTGAACCCCCACCACTAACACTGAACCCCACCACTAACACTGAACCCCACCACTAACACTGAACCCCACCACTAACACTGAACCCCACCACTAACACTGAACCCCACCGCTAACACTGAACCCCACCACTAACACAGAACACCACCGCTAACACTGAACCCCACCGCTAACACTGAACCCCACCGCTAACACTGAACCCCACCGCTAACACTGAACCCCACCACTAACACTGAACCTCACCACTAACACTGAACCCCACCACTAACACTGAACACCACCACTAACACTGAACCCCACCACTAACACTGAACACCACCACTAACACTGAACCCCACCACTAACACTGAACCCCACCACTAACACTGAACCCCACCACTAACACTGAACCCCACCACTAACACTGAACCCCACCACTAACACTGAACCCCACCACTAACACTGAACCCACCACTAACACTGAACCCCACCACTAACACTGAACCCCACCACTAACACTGAACCCCACCACTAACACTGAACCCCACCACTAACACAGAACACCACCACTAACACTGAACCCCACCACTAACACTGAACCCCACCACTAACACAGAACACCACCACTAACACTGAACCCCACCACTAACACTGAACCCCACCACTAACACTGAACCCCACCACTAACACTGAACCCCACCACTAACACTGAACCCCACCACTAACACTGAACCTCACCACTAACACTGAACCCCACCACTAACACTGAACCCCACCACTAACACTGAACCCCACCACTAACACTGAACCCCACCACTAACACTGAACCCCACCACTAACACTGAACCCCACCACTAACACTGAACCCCACCGCTAACACTGAACCCCACCGCTAACACTGAACCCCACCGCTAACACTGAACCCCACCACTAACACTGAACCCCACCACTAACACTGAACCCCACCACTAACACTGAACCTCACCACTAACACTGAACCCCACCACTAACACTGAACCCCACCACTAACACTGAACCCCACCACTAACACAGAACCCCACCACTAACACAGAACCCCCCACCACTAACACTGAACCCCCCACCACTTACACTGAACCCCCCACCACTAACACTGAACCCCCCTACCACTAACACTGAACCCCACCGCTAACACTGAACCCCACCGCTAGCTAACACTGAACCCCACCACTAACACTGAACCTCGTCACTAACACAGAACCTCGTCACTAACACTGAACCCCACCACTAACACTGAACCTCGCCACTAACACTGAACCCCACCACTAACACTGAACCCCACCGCTAACACTGAACCCCACCGCTAACACTGAACCCCACCGCTAACACTGAACCCTACCACTAACACTGAACCCCACCACTAACACTGAACCCTACCACTAACACTAAACCCTACCACTAACACTGAACCCCACCACTAACACTGAACCCCACCACTAACACTGAACCCCCACCACTAACACTGAACCCCCCACCACTAACACTGAACCCCCCACCACTAACACTGAACCCCCCACCACTAACACTGAACCCCCCACCACTAACACTGAACCCCCCACCACTAACACTGAACCCCCCACCACTAACACTGAACCCCCCACCACTAACACTGAACCCCCCACCACTAACACTGAACCCCACCACTAACACTGAACCCCACCACTAACACTGAACCCCACCACTAACACTGAACCCCACCACTAACACTGAACCCCACCACTAACACTGAACCCCACCACTAACACTGAACCCCACCACTAGCACTGAACCCCACCACTAACACTGAACCCCACCACTAGCACTGAACCCCACCACTAACACTGAACCCCACCACTAACACTGAACCCCACCACTAACACTGAACCCCACCACTAACACTGAACCCCACCACTAGCACTGAACCCCACCACTAACACTGAACCCCACCACTAACACTGAACCCCACCACTAACACTGAACCCCCCACCACTAGCACTGAACCCCACCACTAACACTGAACCCCCACCACTAACACTGAACCCCACCACTAACACTGAACCCCACCACTAACACCGAACCCCACCACTAACACTGAACCCCACCACTAACACTGAACACCACCACTAACACTGAACCCCCCACCACTAACACTGAACCCCCCACCACTAACACTGAACCCCCCACCACTAGCACCGAACCCCACCACTAACACTGAACCCCCCACCACTAACACTGAACCCCACCACTAACACTGAACCCCACCACTAACACTGAACCCCACCACTAACACTGAACCCCACCACTAACACTGAACCCCCCACCACTAACACTGAACCTCACCACTAACACTGAACCCCACCACTAACACTGAACCCCACCACTAACACTGAACCTCACCACTAACACTGAACCCCACCACTAACACTGAACCCCACCACTAACACTGAACCCCACCACTAACACTGAACCTCACCACTAACACTGAACCCCACCACTAACACTGAACCCCACCACTAACACTGAACCCCACCACTAACACTGAACCCCACCACTAACACTGAACCTCACCACTAACACTGAACCCCACCACTAACACTGAACCCCACCACTAACACTGAACCCCACCACTAACACTGAACCCCACCACTAACACTGAACCCCACCACTAACACTGAACCCCACCACTAACACCGAACCCCACCACTAACACTGAACCCCACCACTAACACTGAACCCCACCACTAACACTGAACCCCACCACTAAGCACTGAACCCCACCACTAACACTGAACCCCACCACTAACAATGAACCCCACCACTAACACTGAACCCCCTACCACTAACACTGAACCCCCACCACTACACTGAACCCACCACCACTAACACTGAACACCACACTAACACTGAACCACCCACCACTAACACTGAACCTCACCCTAACACTGAACCCCACCACTAACACTGAACCCCACCACTAACACTGAACCTCACCACTAACACTGAACCCCACCACTAACACTGAACCCCACCACTAACACTGAACCCCACCACTAACACTGAACCTCAACACTAACACTGAACCCCACCACTAACACTGAACCCCACCACTAGCACTGAACCCCACCACTAACACCGAACCCCACCACTAACACTGAACCCCACCACTAACACTGAACCTCAACACTAACACTGAACCCTAGCACTGAACCTCAACACTAACACTGAACCCTAGCACTGAACCCTAGCACTGAACCCCACCACTAACACTGAACCCCACCACTAACACTGAACCCCACCACTAACACTGAACCCCACCACTAACACTGAACCCCACCACTAACACTGAACCCCACCACTAACACTGAACCTCACCACTAACACTCAACCTCAACACTAACACTGAACCCTAGCACTGAACCCCACCACTAACACTGAACCTCACCACTAACACTGAACCTCAACACTAACACTGAACCCCGCCACTAGCACTGAACCCCACCACTAACACTCAACCTCACCACTAACACTGAACCCCGCCACTAACACTGAACCCCACCACTAGCACTGAACCCCACCACTAACACTGAACCCCACCACTAACACTGAACCTCACCACTAACACAGAACCCCACCACTAACACAGAACCCCACCACTAGCACTGAACCCCACCACTAACACTGAACCCCACCACTAACACTGAACCTCACCACTAACACTGAACCCCACCACTAACACTGAACCCCACCACTAACACTGAACCCCACCACTAACACTGAACCCCACCACTAACACTGAACCTCACCACTAACACTGAACCCCACCACTAACACTGAACCCCACCACTAACACTGAACCCCACCACTAACACTGAACCCCACCACTAACACAGAACCCCACCACTAACACTGAACCCCACCACTAACACTGAACCCCACCACTAACACTGAACCTCACCACTAACACTGAACCCCACCACTAACACTGAACCCCACACACTAACACTGAACCCCACCACTAACACTGAACCCCACCACTAACACTGAACCCCCACCACTAACACTGAACCCCACCACTAACACTGAACCCCACCACTAACACTGAACCCCACCACTAACACTGAACCCCCACCACTAACACTGAACCCCCCACCACTAACACTGAACCCCCCACCACTAACACTGAACCCCCCACCACTAACACTGAACCCCACCGCTAACACTGAACCCCACCACTAACACTGAACCTCGTCACTAACACTGAACCCCACCACTAACACTGAACCCCCCACCACTAACACTGAACCCCCCACCACTAACACTGAACCCCCCACCACTAACACTGAACCCCCCACCACTAACACTGAACCCCACCGCTAACACTGAACCCCACCACTAACACTGAACCTCGTCACTAACACTGAACCCCACCACTAACACTGAACCTCGTCACTAACACTGAACCCCACCACTAGCACTGAACCCCACCACTAACACTGAACCCCCCACCACTAACACTGAACCCCCCACCACTAACACTGAACCCCACCACTAACACAGAACCCCACCACTAACACTGAACCCCCCACCACTAACACTGAACCCCACCACTAACACAGAACCCCACCACTAACACTGAACCCCCCACCACTAACACTGAACCCCCCACCACTAACACTGAACCCCACCGCTAACACTGAACCCCCCACCACTAACACTGAACCCCACCACTAACACAGAACCCCACCACTAACACTGAACCCCCCACCACTAACACTGAACCCCACCACTAACACAGAACCCCACCACTAACACTGAACCCCCCACCACTAACACTGAACCCCCCACCACTAACACTGAGCCCCCCACCACTAACACTGAACCCCCCACCACTAACACTGAACCCCCCACCACTAACACTGAACCCCACCGCTAACACTGAACCCCACCACTAACACTGAACCTCGTCACTAACACTGAACCCCACCACTAACACTGAACCTCGTCACTAACACTGAACCCCACCACTAACACTGAACCTCGTCACTAACACTGAACCCCACCACTAACACTGAACCCCCCACCACTAACACTGAACCCCACCACTAACACTGAACCCCACCACTAACACTGAACCCCCCACCACTAACACTGAACCCCACCACTAACACTGAACCCCACCACTAACACTGAACCCCACCACTAACACTGAACCTCAACACTAACACTGAACCCCACCACTAACACTGAACCCCCCACCACTAACACTGAACCCCACCACTAACACTGAACCTCACCACTAACACTGAACCCCACCACTAACACTGAACCCCACCACTAACACTGAACCCCACCACTAACACAGAACCCCACCACTAACACTGAACCCCACCACTAACACAGAACCCCACCACTAACACTGAACCCCACCACTAGCACTGAACCCCACCTAACACTGAACCCCCCACCACTAACACTGAACCCCACCACTAACACTGAACCCCACCACTAACACTGAACCCAGCCACCTATACCACCTGGGGACCCACAGCGGAAAAATGTGAAATACCTCGCCTGGTTTACAGGTGGTGGGTTCGATCCCGACCATGATGCCGGTTTATCTGGAGTTTGCATGTTCTCTTTCTGTGGTCACGTGACATTTTTTCTCTCTCTCTCTGTGGTCACGTGACATTTTTTCTCTCTCTCTCTGTGGTCGCGTGACATTTTTTTTACCGGTCCTCCGATTTTTTCCCCTCGACATTTTAGAATCAACGTGCGTTTAGAGTAATTTTGCTGCAGTACATTTCCACTTGATAAGTCCCTTCGTTGAGCTCTCATTTGTGGCCAGGTAGCTTCTGAACAAAAGAGCTATACAGCTCCGTAAGCCTTACCTGGTAAAATAAAAAAAACATTTGTTTTTTAGCCCAGTACCCATTACAAACACAGAACCCAGGCACGGTGAAATGCAACATCTATTGTGAGCTTATGAATCGATGTTCACCGGAGCCTTTTCACATTTGTGTTGAGACACAAGATACCAGCCACCATTATTAACCCAGCCTAATCCCCTCCCCAAATCCATCCACTCTCTCGCTCACCTTAATTCTAACCCGATCACTTGCAACCAACCCAGCCATCTACGCCGCCACCCTGCCACCTACCGACCCACCCACCCTATCGCCTACCCATGGAACCATTCTCCCTCCCCTCCAACTCTCCCAGCCACAACCTGAATCGATAAGGCTGCCAACCTAGCTCTAGTCAGCCAGCCATCGAGTTAGCCGCCTACTCGCTCACCCTCGCCCACCCGCTCCCTCCCCCTACCGCCCCGCATCGCACGCTCTCCTTGAGCCCCCCACCCCTGCCCTCCACCCTTACCGCCCCCCACGTTACAAGTGCGCTGCCTGCAGCTTAAAAAGGACGTCACAGCTGTTCCGCTCACCCGCTTGGCCGGATAGATAGTGCCGTGTCTCAGCCCGAGTGCCATTCATAGAAGCTCGCGGAAGACTCGCCGCTCCTGCTGCTGCTGCTGCGTCTCTCCCTTCGCAGGTTTGTCATTCTCAGCGCTGGCGTTTCCTGCCGTTGTGTTTGCACGCGTGGGCGCGAGTGTAGCGGATACGACGGTGGTGGTGCATACGTTGCATATGGATCCAATTTATAATACGTGCCCTGCGAGGCTATACGTGTAAAATGTTGCATACGCAAATGCGCATGTAGAAATATTCGTCCACGGGTACAAATACAGGGTCGTCTGTCATCGTCACCGTCTTATTGAATTCACGCGCACGCATACAGAAATGTGCGTGCAATAGATGCAAAGCAGTATTCGGATGTGTGTGAATATAACGTTCGTATGCATGCGAATACTTGTGTGTGTGTGTGTCTTGTATTACACCTACCTACTGCGGACTTTCTACCGCGGTAATCTTACGCAATGATAAATGGGTTATTTAATACATTATTAACGCATGTCTTTTGTCGCTAGATATTTGTTTAAGACTCTTTGCAAACCGAACATTTTTTAAGGAAGTCTTGTCGGCTGAAATGTTGATAATTCTTTCAACCGAATACATTTATTTTTTAAAATCCTGCTTATTTATTTTGTGTGCGTATGCGATCCGGCCAGGTGTCTCGGCGGCTCAACAGTCACACGGTTGTGAGTTTAAATCGTGGTTGGGGAGGTATGGACAAAGCCCATCATTCTGCCCTTCGGGGTCAATAAATTAAGTACCACGTTGTGGATAGACTTTCCCCCATCATAGGAATGTGGAATGTGCACTCCTGTTCTCAGGGTTGTAAACTGGAGATGAGCACCAATGCCTCAATTGAGCAGAAAATCACTTCCACTTAATTATAACATGCGTGCTATGTGTACCCCTTGCATGTGTATTCATATATCGTAATGTATCTATATGCATATAACGTACATATCTACATGATTGAGTCCTGTATATGTATGGTCAAATGACTGTTCAAGTTTTAAGTATATAGATGAGAGGACGACCAATGCGGAGATGACGCGATGAGATGGGCTCAAGTGCAGGAGCGAGAGATGGAGTGTGAACGTGGTGAGAGCGATGGTTTCCGCAGTAGCATGGCTTCCATCCAGCAGTGTATAGATAACAGCTGGAACGATGGGTCAGCATTTTCGGTCATCTTAAAAAAAGCACCCTTCGCCAACCCGAATCGACGAGCGTGGTGAAGTATGGTCATATTACCCCCCCCCCTCTCACCAACGTCTGATACGGCATGGGGAGACTTTCAACAAGCAGTGGATTGGCAACATTTCCTGATTGAGTGGCTAAATTATTCCAGATGGCCGAGTCATTTTGTATGTAGGCTGCGTATAGGGTTCCATCTTTGTGTGGATGCTCTGGGCATAATTTGCCCTTTGCCTTGAAGGTTTTTTTGAAGCGAGCATTAGATTGCACGCCTCGTTAATTAAAGGTCTATACAATTTAAAAGAGAAGCGCCTGCCTTCATAATATATACAGTATGCGCATTTAGCCTGCGTTCAAGATGAATATCAAGGCCTCATTTTGCCGAGGGTTGATGTACATACGTATCGGAGAGAAATATTTAGGTAAAATGATTTGGTTTAGAAGGACAGATTCCTAATGTAGCATTGGCTCTAGGAATCTATCACGTTTTGAAGCAAATGCACCTGCGTATAACCAGACCGATATTAATACTGTCGATCCACGGCAATGTGGCAGCTGAATTGGGCTTCGCGCAAATACAAACATTGCCAATGCACTGCTCAAGACCTGCGCTGTCTGCAGTGTTGCCAATCGGCATTATCAGCCTTGTTCTACCCACTGCTGGATGAAGGGCCTGCCCTCCGGCATCGCGATGCAGCAATCCGCCGAGCCCTCCCGCACGACGCGTCCGTTACTCCGACCGCCAGGGCCACGTGGTGTCCCTTTGGCGTAACGTGCGATGGCTGCGTCTCGCGAATGCTCTCTCCGATCCGAAGGGGTTTCTTCTTTTTCTGTCTTTTTGGTGCAATCTTTGCGCCTCCACCTTCTCCGTGCTGTTGGTGGGCGCCCCCCCCCCTCCGGCTTTTGTTCCACTTTAATTGCGGGATGTTTATTTATGGGTCCCTACATCAAGAGCCGGAAATATGACACAATTTTACATCAACCAGTTGATGTAGGCATGCTGTATTGTGTAGGCACATTGCACGCCGCGTGTTGATAATCACTCTGTAATCCCCCCCCGCCCGCCTCCATGCTTCAGAATAATATGGAGCCGTCTCTACGCTCCCTGCTCCGTAGAATAACACGCAGTAGCCTCCACGCTTCGGGCTCCATAGAAAAAACATGGAGCGTCCTTACAGCTTGCCCCACGTGTTGTGACGGGGGCCATGGTCATGACGTCACTGCAGGACACTGTAATGGTGCGCCCTGAAGGTCATATGACCTAAATTTCGATTTAAATCTTTCGTGACTGCAGGGATTCATCTTCTTGGTTCTTTCGGTAAAGTCACGCTGTCTTTCCGACAGACCTATTCTTCACCTGAGGACGGCTGCTTGCGTTGTGGCCGAAACGTCGTGAGAATTGTATTTTATTATGTTTTATTTTTATTATTTTATTATTTCCCTTCTATGTGACTTTACCGAAAGAACCAAGAAGGTCATATGACCGTGACATTACATTATTATTTTCCTTTATTACTTTTGTAATTAAATGATACTGTGTCTAGGCGCAAGCCTCACTCGGTCTCAAGCTTGTCCCTTTCTGTCGGAGGGCGTTGCCACACAGGGACATTTGGCCAATTTCCATTATTAATGAGAGATAGGGAACTGGAGATACGTGGAGTAGACCAACCATGTGCATACGACACGGCGGGGGGGGGGGTCAAAGCTCCACACAGGTGAATTCGATTACCGCTTTTGCTGTACCCGCCATCTCCTATCCCACTTCCCAGCCCAAGCCTGCAGCATCTTGCTATCTTACGCAGTCTTCAATCCCAAGTGTGAACCAGGCTCAACTCCCTGCTCTTGGCTTCTGCGATCCGAACGTCTTGTTGGATCTCGGAATGCACAGGCCCTTTGTCAATCCACTGCTGGATGAAGCCCTATCCACGCCCTGTCATGTGTGGATCTTGTTTTATACATATTTCATCACATTGGGTTGTGCGGGTTGGTGAAGAGGGGAGGTGGTGGGTGAGTGGGTCTGGCTCCATTACTCGCCACCGATATTGGCTTTGGCCAGGACTCGAACTCGTGTAGTCGCGTTTACAGTGGAGTGCGCCACCGCTAAGCCCCCCCCCCCCCCCCCCCCTAGGAATATTTGGTTTGGTCTTAATTCCAGCACGACAGCTGAGAGAACATTCTAAATGAACCGGCGTTGCACACACCGTTTATTTATTGATATGATTGACTGCGGCGAGACGCTCCTTCGTGCTGCCTGGGGCCCGTCGCCGTTCTTTACGCTGCATTACCTGTGGTAGACGTTGCCTTGACGTACGCGGGCAATGTTTTAGATTCGACACTTTATATACACACACACGTGACCCATGACTTGCGCATTTTCTACGCGTGTCGCTCGACGCCGCAGACACCTGTGCAAAAAAACGAGACGTCCCATCTCGACGGGGGGGGAGAGGGGAGTAGGGATTAGCCGCTTGAAATATTTTAATTACAACAATTTTCTTCTAGTTTTCCTTTCGTTGTCCGCCAAGTCGGTGTGAAGGGACCGGGCGGCGATGCTGGGTTTGTGCGGCAATGCAGCGGGAATCTGGGTCGGAGCCGATGACGCCGACGCTAGGCATTGAATGCCGCCCCCCTTTGGCCAAGGTCGTTTGAATTTCAGACGCTGCGTCACAGATCGGCGTTACGCACTCCTCCTTTTTTAAGCGGTGCGCGGTCATTTGTATTTTCTTGGTTTTGTGGAAATCTTGGAGCTATTCAAGTGTCAAAAGTTTTTAAATTTATTTTTAACCGATACGTGAACTTAAGAGATGAGGGCAGTCCTCATTTGCAAGATTTAGTGAGTCGGTGAATGCGTGAGTGGATGGATGGGTGAGTTGATGGGTGGTCGAATGGATGAGTGAGGTTAGCTCAAGTTTCAAGCTTCAAGTTTATTTTTTAGTTTTTAACCGTACGTGAGAACTCAAGAGACCACGATGAGTCTCACTTGGGTTGCCCAACTACGAGACAAAATCCATAACAATGAAGTCAATGGAGATCCCCATGCCGTATCGGGAAGTGGTCCGCAAGCATTGGATCTATAATGGCTGATGATGATGAAGATGGAACCGAAGTAGCATTGTTGTTGTAGAGTTACACCCCAAGTGTGTTGAACAAAAACGGCACTCGGGAACACTGTTAAAGACTTATTAAAGGCGCGCACGCACAGCGTTGCGTGAGTGACGCATGCAATATCCTTCGTTGTTAACGAGGCCGATTGCGTCGCCCCCGTTGAGAAGCGGTGGCGTGCGCCACCCGATCTACCCTGCGAAATTCTCACGTTACACTCCTTTGCCCGCAAGCTCGCTCGCGTGATTACATCGAAAATTAATCTCCGCTCGACTCAAGGGCCTCTATTCAAAGCCGGCCAAACCCCACACCCTCCCCGCCCCCCGCATGGAGTGCACAATGCCCAGGGTTTAATTTCGGCCACGTCTGTCCTCACCCGGCTCACCACATCAAGTATGTTTCTCGCTGTGGCTACAAGTCGTGCGCCACCTGCTCCAGTCTTATACCAGCGAGCCTCATTGCTCTGAGCTTGCGCGTTTTCGGGCTCGCCGTCTGCCCCGGTTAACACCGCGGGGGTGCGTTAAGGTAATTACATGCCCCCTCCCTTCTCCGTCAAAGTGGACGTTGGTCGTCCCCCGTGACGTCGTTTTGAAAGAGGTGGGCCACGCGCCCGCCGGCGTTGCAATCGAAATTTGGCCACGGTGGAAAATTACGCGCGAGGTGGCCTGATTTTTTATTTTTTAATGCGGAGACGCATGGCAACGTCGCCTTCCCCTACGACTGTGAAAACTTAGCAGGACCCTCCACGATTCTCCTGGGTGAACGAGCATAGCTACGGTAATAAGAATGGCATAAATACCGAAATGTACCGGCGATTGATTTGTTGATGCGCCCCGTTTTCATTTTTTTGCTTTTGCAGAAGTCTGCAGCGGACGTTGAATCTCGGCGAAAATCACAGCAAAGCTCCCCCACACACCCTTGAGCAGACATGGCAAGCCACGACCCCGGAAGCGCCTTCGTGCAGACGCAGCAGCTGTCGGCATCGCGCGCCGACACATTCCTGGAGCACATGTGCCTCCTGGACATCGACTCGGAGCCCATCACGGCGCGCAACACCGGCATCATCTGCACCATCGGTGAGCTGCGCGACAAAGCCGGCGACCTGGGTTCGATTCCCGTTAACGGCCAACACCGATTATTTGAACCTGTCCTGGGCCTCCCCTAGGTGGACTCGGTCTCAAATGAGTACTTGGTGCGGTGTGTAAACATTGCCACGGAGGAGACGGAGGCGGCCGGGTGTGGTGCTGGCCACCCCCCACCCCCTAGTGTGCCGTGCCAGCCTTCATAGCTGCTACTCACGAACAGCATTTGCCCCAACAGTTTGTTAAAGCTACACGGGGGATCTTTGTCTTTGTTTCCTCTTTGGTTCGTCTTTGCTGCTCAATACGGAATCTCCGTGTGTGTTCCCTTGCGCCCCTCCCCTCTTCCCTCCTTCACCCCGCCATGTCACAGGGCCTGCGTCGCGCTCGTTGGACACCCTGAAGGAGATGATCAAGTCGGGCATGAACATCGCTCGCATGAACTTCTCCCACGGCAGCCACGAGGTTTGCGGCGCACCGTGCTGTGTGCGGAACTGCATTCCGCGTGCGTTTCTGTGTGGTGCTGCGTGCGGCTTTTATTGTTGTGCCGCGTGCGGCTTTTGTTGCGCGAGCGTTACACTCCGCGTGCCGCCACTGCGGCGTTGTCGTTGCCGCGTGTCGTGATCCTTCTGCTGCCGCTTGCGTCCGTTGCCGTGATGTAATCGAGCGTTGCACCGCGAACGTTTTATTTTGTCGTGCTTCGTACGTGGTTGTTGTTGTGTGTATTGCGAGCGCTGCGCTGTGCCGCGCGTGTGTTTCTCCCTCAGTACCACTCTGACACCATCAAGAACGTGCGCGAGGCCACGGAGAGTTTCGCCGGGAACCCCATCTACTACCGCCCTGTGGGGGTCGCCCTCGACACCAAGGGGCCCGAGATCCGCACCGGCCTCATCAAGGGGGTACGCCTCCACCCACGGACCCCCACACCCAGGGGATGCAGCAGCAGCAGCAACATGGCCCTTAGTCCACGCATCAAGGGAGTACACCACCACCACGATAATTTTAATTTGGATAACCTTTCAGCTATGAGAATTCAAATGCTCAGCTTTGTTGTGCGAAGACGATTCGTCCTCTCCCTGTGGCAAGGTGGGTGGGGAAGTGCTGCCCTCTTGTGGCGAGGAGGAGAGAAACCCGTGATGACATCTCCTTCCACGCTGCGCTCTGCGAGCTCCGAACGGACACTTAAATTGGGGGAAAAGCCAACCCGTGTCAACATCGAGCCCCCTGAATGATAGTTCGCAGGCCAGAGCTGCTGCGCACGCTTTGCGCTACACGCAGGGTCTGCTGCCGCTGGGTGTCCCCTTGGTTACGCCGCAACAGGGCGAGGGAAATGAAGACTCATGCTGGTTCCCTCGATGAGTTCTCACGCGGTTCACATGAAACACACTTGAACATTTGGAACTTAGCCTTAAAACTTGGGAAGAAACATTTTAAAAAGTAAACGAAATGAGTGGGCGAGTGGCTAAGTAAATTGTATCGTAAATTAATGAGTGAATGATTTAAATGAATGAATGCATTAATAAGCGATTGAGTAAATACATGAAATGGTTGTTTTGAAATTCACAAATGCTGTGAGTGGATCAATAAACGAGCGACTGGGTGACTGAACGAACGAACGCACGGCCGGACTAATGAGCGAGCGGTGGTGGTGGCGGCGGCGCAGAGCGGCACGGCGGAGGTGGAGCTGAAGAAGGGCGCGGAGCTGAAGGTGACGCTGGACGACGCCTACCAGGACGCGTGCGACGAGACCATGGTGTGGCTCGACTACAAGAACATCACCAAGGTCGTGACGCCCGGCAGCAAGATCTTCGTGGATGACGGCCTCATCTCCCTGCTCGTCAAGGAGATCGGTAAAGGAAGGGAGAGAGAGCGCGCGAGCGCGGACTTTCTCGCCAGTGGCTTGGACATCGGGTAGCGTGGGGGGCGGTGATTGGGGGGGGGGGAGGCGATGATGGGCGGGTCGCGTCGAGAGACGGTACGCGTGGCGGCTGTGTGTCGCTAGCTCGGTGGCGTGAACAGAGAGATGGGTTGATTTAACACGTAGTAGATTTTCGCGACCAATGGTATTCACAATAAGGGGGATTTTGGGTTGGATCACGTAAATATAAATGTGTCGTTGACCCATCACGGTCAATGAATAATGTTTGTCACGGAAACCAAACGTGCCAATTAGTTACTACAGTACTTCAGCACACCCAGTGTTTGGGAGAGTAAACCCACAACATTTACAATCCGAGTACCATGATGTTTAGCTGGTGATTACAACCAACAATGCTTCATCGGGCAATGTATTTTTTTTTCTCTCCCATAATTGGGAAACAAGTCTTCCCGTTTTCGGTCTTAAACAGAGTAAAGATTATGTCATCGCTGTGAGCCTTCGTGTTAAACTGGTAAATGGGGGGGGTTTGTCAACGTGTCAATGACGCACGGGGGGGGTCAATGTACGGCAACAACCCCTCTCCGCGAAGATCTGTGGGGGGGGGGGGCAGTTTTGCTGCAGCTCATAGCAACGAAAGGGCTTTGACCTCGGGCAAATTAAACGCGATTGAACGGAGCGGGTGAAGTTCGCGAAGAGACGTGGTACCGTCGCTGGGCAAGACCAACGGCGGAGTGGCAATCTGCGACGTAGGGTCGACCGCGGAGATGGAGCGTTGAAATGGGCTCGTGCGCGAGTGCTTAGGTGTGATCGTTGCATCACAGGGCTATTATGACCTGTCTACAGACTTGGAGGCCTTCACCCAGCAGTGGATTGATTTATGACGCAGGTATAGCAGATAAATAAATAAAATTATCATCAGCACCTTATTAAACCGCTGCTGGATCAAGGCCTGTCTATTTCATTCATAGTGGCTGTTAAATCGTGGTTCATACATTTGTTAGTTTTACCATTTGTGTAACCAGACCAGGATGAATTTAATTAGCAAACTTGTGTGACCTGGGTCACCAGAACGACAAAAGCAACAACACAAAATAGCAAGGGCAACATCCCAAGCAAATAGAAACTGGAGCAAAAAACAACAAAAATAGGAACCGGAGCGTGGTCGAAATTGATGATGAAACACCGTCGCAGCTGTGCTCACCGCCACTATCAGTCACCCATCGCCCTGCCCTCTCCGCCCTCTCCCAGGCGACGACTACGTCATCACGGAGGTAGAGAACGGGGGGATCCTGGGCAGCCGCAAGGGCGTGAACCTGCCCGGCGCCGCTGTGGACCTCCCCGCCGTCTCCGCCAAGGACGTGCAGGACCTGCAGTTCGGCGTGGACCAGGGCGTGGACATGGTGTTCGCGTCGTTCATCCGCAAGGCCGCCGACGTCGAGGAGGTTGGTCTGCCGGCGCCGTGTCGGCACCGTGTCGGCACCGCCTGCCCGCCTGCCCGCCTGCCCGACACGGACTTTTGCACTTATCTCTATATATATAAAAGGAAAATTTGTGATTATGTGTGTCTGTTCAAAATGTTTAGCGTTTGTCCCGACATGCAACAAACTTCAAATTTGCCATGTGGATACTTTCCAGACTGTACACCATGCAAAAATTATAAAAATAGACTTTGGTATTTTGGGGGGGGAGGGGCGCAATAATGCATACATTTTGCACGGCAAGTGAGCTGTGACGTAAAATATGTCACGTGACCCGCGCATGTGGAAGCGTAACGCATTGTAGTGTAGCGGTTAGCGCGCTGCGCTACGAACCCGGTGACCTGAGTTTGATTCCCGCTCACGGCCACCACCGGTGACGATTATTTCAACCGGTCCTGGGCCTCCCCTAGGTCGACTCGGCCTCAAACGAGTAACTGGTGTGGTGTGTGAACATCGCCACTGGGGAGACAAAGGCGGCCGGGCGTCGTGAATCCAAGTCCCTGGCGAAGCCGGGTAGTAAAGCTAGTTAAACTATAAACTAAGCTTTTTATTTTACCAGGTAAAACCCATCTGAGCAATGTAGCTCTTTTTTCAGAAGCGACCTGGTTATCGCAAACGATAGCTCAACCAAGCGGTGGCTTATCTCTCCATGTGGAAATTTAGAGCAGCAGCAAAATACTCTTAATCACGCATGTTGTGGACTATAAATGTGGAGGGGAAAAAAAACCGGAGGACTCGGAGGAAAATGCACACGACCACGGGGAGAGACATGCAAACTCCAAATATACAGCAGGCGTCAGGGTCGGGATCAAACCCACAACCTGCATGCCAGGTGAGGGGGTTAACACCTCTTCACCACAGCGCCTCTTAAATTTGGTGTGGTGGCTAAGCGCAGTCTCGCACTCGGCTAGACCTGGCACTCGCTTCTTACCTTGGCGTCGAAAAACCGACGCCGACCGTCAATCGCCAGTGGCCACTCTTAACCCTGACGCTGGACGTGACACCCGTCGTGCCTAGCCCTCGCGATTGGTCTAACGCCGACCCTGGCACTACTGGGACCACAGGCCTGACGCTCGCCCTCGCTCGTACTAATCGCGGCGACGTCCGACCTTGTCGCCTAGGTGCGAGCCGTGCTGGGGGAGAAGGGGAAGAACATCAAGATCATCAGCAAGATTGAAAACCACGAGGGCGTGCGCAGGTGTGTGCCGTTTACCGAATCGCGGTCGTGTTTACGATCGTGTGCATGTACAGCCCTCTGGGGCGTTCCCCTTCTGGGTGTGTGTATGTATGTACGTTGGACTTCTTTCGCACCCCGACGAAGCCAACCGTGCTAATCGGAGGTGCGGATGAGCGCCTCTGCCCCCGCGTTGTGCGGGATGATTGACCATAACTTTCCTACGATGAGGGAAACCGAGTTTATTGTTCACGGTTCGGTGGCCGAAAGTGGAATTCGATCCGCGAACCTCAGCCAGCGGCTCGGCGTGCCTGACGTGGTCGTTCTGAAACCCGAAGTAAACCTCCCCCTGGGCTCGTTTCAGGTTTGAGGAGATCCTGGAAGCGAGCGACGGGATCATGGTGGCTCGCGGGGACCTGGGAATCGAGATTCCCGGGGAGAAGGTGTTCATCGCGCAGAAGATGATGATCGGACGCTGCAACCGTGCGGGCAAGCCGGTCATCTGTGCCACGCAGGTGAGGGCCACGGGAGTGGAGGGGCCACGGGGGTGGCACACAGCGCGATGAACCCGACGGACCCGACTTCGCTTCCCGCTCACAGGGCCGGTGCCAGTGGCGATTATCCGAACTGGTCCTGGGCCCAGGCCAGGCAGCAGAGGTCGGAAACGGGTTTTGATTCCTTACCCGTACCCATACCCGGCCGCACCAGGGTCGCAAACGGGTACCCGGCCGTACCCGTACCCTACCCGTACCCTACCCGTACCCGGCCGGGTACGGGTAGGGTACGGGTATCGGGTACTTGATTGCGACCTCTGGGATGAAGCCATGTTGCAGGTGCGGGTGGGTTGATTCTAGGAACGAACTTGAATTGTGAGAAGAGACAAGACGTTGGGAAATGAGTGACAAACGGTTACTCGCCAGTGACTCGTGGTCTACCTGTACCCGTACCCGACCGGGTACGGGTAGCCGGGTATC
This sequence comes from Lethenteron reissneri, assembly GCF_015708825.2. Lineage (NCBI taxonomy): Eukaryota > Metazoa > Chordata > Hyperoartia > Petromyzontiformes > Petromyzontidae > Lethenteron > Lethenteron reissneri. Next base: position 8,113,736 of record NC_083828.1, on the reverse strand, counting down.
GAGTAGGGTACGGGTATCGGGTACCCGGTTGCGGCCTCTGCAAAAAGATCCTTCTCGCTCTGGTTTGCGTCTCTCGAGTTACGAGCAGCCACTTGATGGATTTGGCTGCGATGTTTGCTGCAGATGCTGGAGAGCATGATCAAGAAGCCTCGGCCTACGCGCGCGGAGAGCAGCGACGTGGCCAACGCTGTGCTGGACGGCGCCGACTGCATCATGCTGAGCGGGGAGACGGCCAAGGGAGACTACCCCCTGGAGGCCGTGCGCATGCAGCACGCGGTGAGTGAGTGAGTGTGGGTGTTGGAACGGTAGGGGGCACAGGTGGTGCATTGGGCCAGTCGTCTCGGTCAGTCAACCTATGGCACTTGGGTCTGTCCCGTGACTTCCTGCCAGCGGGCATTCGACACTTCACTTGGCCTTAACGTGCACAGAGCCTGGCACAAGCGCTCTGGTGATGTCACCGCCACTTAGTAGCGAATGGCGGTTTATTGTTGATGTTGGTAGCGGTAGTCTCGTGGTCAGCGCACTGCGCTATGATGCCTGGCGGACCCAAGATCTAATTCTGCTCACGGCCAACACCAGTGACGATTCTCTTAACTGGTCCTGGGCCTCCCCTAGGTCGACTCGGCCGCAAATGAGTACCTGGTGTGGCGTGTAAACATCGCCACTCGGGAGACGAAGGCGGCCTGGCGCGGTGTTGGCCACCCACCACCTCGTGTGCCATACCGGCCTTCCATAGGTGCTCGCTAACAGGACTTACCCCACCAATCTGGTGTTGCTGTAGATTGCCCGGGAGGCAGAGGCGGCGATGTACCACCGCCAGCTGTTTGAGGAGCTGCGGCGGCTGTCGGGCATCACCAGCGACCCCACCGAGACCACCGCCATCGGCACCGTCGAGGCCTCCTTCAAGTGCTCCGCTGGCGCCATCATCGTGCTCACCAAGTCCGGACGGTGAGTGGTGGTGGTGGTGGTGCTGGTGCCGGTGATGATTGTGACGGAGGCGGTGGTGGGACGGCGTTGATGATAGCGACAACGGCGGAGGTCGTGCTGGTTGTAGTTGTGCTGCTAGTCGTAGTGGCACTAGTGTGGTGGTGCTGGTAGTGGTGGTGCTGCTGGTGGTTGATGCGGTCGTGGTTGTGCTGGTTATGGAATTCGTGACAATGCTAGTAATAGCGCCATGGCATTTTATCTCTCCTTCCGGCTCCCCGGTAAACTAACGTGTGGAGTGTGGCACACGCCTGGTTAAACACGGTCCGTGGCGAGGTACGGGGGACATGGTGTGTATCGTGACGGTGTGGGCCGCCCTCCCTCCGGCTGAGACGATCGATCCGTTGTGGCGCGTGCAGCTCGGCTCACCTGCTGTCCAAGTACCGCCCGCGCGCGCCCATCATCGCGGTGACGCGCTGCGGCCAGACCGCGCGCCAGGCGCACCTCTACCGCGGCATCTTCCCCGTGCTGTGCCGCGAGCCGGTCAACGACGTGTGGGCCGAGGACGTGGACCTGCGCGTCAACCTCGCCATGGAAGTCGGTGAGGCTCGCCTCGGCACTCGGGCTTAGCGGGCTGGTTACGAAGTCACCCGACTCCCTCCCTTCTCCACCTCCTCTCCCTCCTCTCCCTCCTCTCCCTCTTCTTGCACTCCCCGTCTACGGTGAATCGACGGGACTGTCGCGTTTCTCCCCGCGAGTTGGTGTTGACGGCTTTGTCTCCGTTGTTTTCGTCGGCAGGCAAGTGCCGCGGCTTCTTCAAGCAGGACGACGTGGTGATCGTCGTGACGGGCTGGCGCCCGGGCTCCGGCTACACGAACATGATGCGCGTCATCAAGGTCACATAGAGCGGGCGGCCAAGCGAGCGCGACAGAGGGCGGCAGGCGAGCGAGGGGGCGCCAAGGAGAGCTGGGGGGTAGAAAATGACGACGCATGCTAAACCGGGGACCAAGTACACTCCAGGGCCGGTTGGCAAAATGACTACGTGGATGGTTTTTCCTGTGTGTTTTTGTCTGGATTTTTTTTTCGGTTTAATGTTTTGTTATTTTCGAGTCCTTTGATATTTTTCGTTCCATCAGAGTGCTTTCATCGGGTGCCGAACGGGACTGTCCAATAATTTCATTGCTCAGCTTTATCGTTTTATCAGAGCACTTACCAGTCAGTGCTTTGAGATCTTGGTCACGTTTCTGTAATTTCCCAAAACAAAGAACCACAACCAACCAATGTGTGCTCGCTGTGAGCAGCCAAAAGTAATAGACAATCGACGCCGACTCTAATGCCGACAAGCAGGTGTGAGAATATTAATTCTGTACCGCGTAGCATGAACTGGCAAAATCTGTCGGACGTGAGACACACACGTGTAAGTACCTTACTAATTACGTCCGCATGTTTCGAACGGAACTTGCGCGCACGCAAAATAGTAACACGATATTTCCTCTGGTAAATGTTTAGGCTAGGTGCTTTACAACGATGGCAAAATGTAAAAAACCTGGCCTACTGAATACTCGTAGCCTATGACCAAATCGGCCGGAATGCGCCCGAGTCCTGGTCGACCAAGCCGGGTAGAAGCCCGGGTTGCGTTTTGCACGGTTGACCATCGTGCAACAGGGGTCTTTGGCCAACAGATGGCAGTACACCAACATCCCCGTTATTCTTTCCCCAACCCGAACCATCGGTGGTCGGATCACGGGCAAGGGACCTTCGCGACCCGCGCGGCATCCGGAGGTGCTCGTCCAGCAGTGGATCGGCAAACGGGCTGCGCGAGCGTTCACAGACGCGGACATTCGTAGGCGGGACAGGGACGGTGGGTTGATGGAAAAATTCACGATTTGCCGTGGGGCCACGCGCGTGTTTGCGAGTGTCGCTCCCGATGGTAGCACTCTGAGTGCGGAAGGCCGTGCTGTTCTCGGCAGACATAACCAGGAAGAGGAGGTCTTGTCTCCTCGATGTTCAAGACAAACGTTTGACTTCAGATGAGTCCCACGCAGCGGCTCTGTCGCTGCCGCCGCCGCTACCGCTTTGCGTGCGTGTTCGTGTGTGCGTGCGTATATATATATCCATGTGTGGCCCTTGCAAACGTTAATCTACTGTATCGCGCAAGCACTTAGGCCGGTGTTGGCCACGATATTTTTCTCTCTCTTGTGAATCCTGGGAACGGCAAAGTTATGAGAAGTACTTTAATGTGTGCACAGCTTGAAATAAAAATGTAAAATGTGAGCTCATTCCAAACACGGCGAGCGCTGCTTTGTGGCTTAAGTTTTTTTTTCCGACCACGTACAACCACAGGACGGCAATATAAGCAGGTGATTGTTCTCCTGCATAATAGACGTGCTTTTTAAATTTGCCTTCGTGAACCAAGAATCCATATATTTTCTGCCACCAATATAAATGCGTAATAGTATAAAAGTATAGACTCACTTCCCAGCAAAAACCAAGACGCATCTCCCAAAGAAAAACGCGTTCTCCTTCGGGCCATCGTCACTGTCAATGTTGTCGTCTCGCCTTTTATTCATGGTGGTGGTGCCAGCACCTGCGCCCCGTGTAGTTGAGACAAACGTTGCCACACAGGCAGTTAACCCCGCGGTGGTTAACCCCGCGGCGGTTAACCTCCACTCCGGTTAACTCCGGGGCGGTCGGCCACATCTCGTTATCCCAGCGCTGCAACGGTGGCGGGCTTACGTAACGGATGACATGTAAAAAACTTGGCTGTAACTAGGGATTTTGGAAGAAAAAGCCACATTGTGCTTTTTGTCTTAGTTATACACTTGAAGATTGTGTGTGTACGGTGGTGGTGGTTGGTGGTGGCGGCGGCTGTGGGCTGTGTGTGTGTGTGTTTGCTGTGCTGCTGCAGTGTATTTATTCTCTCTTCCCAAGTTCCTCCGCTCACTTCCCCGCACCTGAGTTCACCTCCCCTTCGTCTCCCCCCCCCTTCAACCCTTCCTCCCTTCCTTCCCTTTGCTTCATCTGCACTGTGCGCTGCCGACGTGCCCGGGCTTGTCTTGTCTTGTAAAAGGGAAAATAAAATATCCATGTGAGCATGCGTGCACCCCGCGCGTGTTTTTGCGTTTCACTCGTCTCGTTTCGCGGGCAAATTTTTAGTGGAGCAGGTCGGGTGCGTGTGTTGCCCACAGGAATCATTCAAATTGTGATGTGAGCTCGGCACTTCCGGTGGGGAGAAATTCACAAGGGTGGGTCTGTTCAGAAAAAAGAACGTTAGCCACTTGAGATTCCAAGTTGGCACATTTCTCGTTCAGAAAACGACCGGGGTGTCCAGTTTAGATGATTTTAAGTGTTTATTTGGATGCATCACTTGACCAATGTTTATGAGAATAGGTGAATAAGTATAACCCGTAAAAACAGTTTTTTTCACTATAAATCCTTTATATGCGTGGCGGCTAGTCCTCTCGTCCTCTGGCTTGAGATGGCTGCCACCTATGGGTCAGATGATTTGCATTGCACCATTAAGCAATTGATAATTAAATATATTATTTTTGTCCTAAAAAGTGTAAAATTTTGGAAAAAAATCTTCACGAACATTAATTGTCACGCACAACGAGTCTGTGTGGAAAATGTCAGCTCGATTGGATCACGGGAAGTGGGTTAAAAAACGACCGAAAGATTTGCACGGTTGTAAGCAAGCAAGCATGCAAGCCCGCAAGCAAGCAAGCGAACTTAATATAAAGGATTTAAAAAAGTTAGCCACTTGAAATTCCAAGTTGGCACATTTCTCGTTCCAGCAAACGAGTGTTTATTTCTCAGTTTGGATGCATCACTTGACCAATGTTTATGAGAATAGGTGAAATATGATACATGTCCGAGCACCACCAGGGCACACTGGCACTGCTGTGCCACTCGGCACAGGGGTGTGTGGGGTTGTGTGGGCTCCGTGCCAGCTAATGTATTTGTACTCGGTGTGCAGTTCTAATTTAGTGTCCCTAATGCTAACTCGTCAGCCCCGCAATAGTTGGGTAGCCACACACGTGAATCAACACGGATGAGCCAGCTTGGAGAGAGCCGAGCCAAAGATGACGCGTCTTGAGTTGTGCGGATGATGTACAGATGGGGGGCGGGGGGCATAAGTGGCACTGGATGAACGATCTGGTTGGTGTAGGGCAAAGACACGAACCATTTTCGAGATTGAAAACTTTGTTTCTTTAGAGCTGCGTTGTGTGCGTTTAGTTTGTTGTCCTTCCACCGCACCTCCGATGCAGCATTGTTGGCTCCGTACGGTGCGAAAGAAGTTAAACGTACATTCATGAAAGTGATAAAAAATTAAAAGGTTAAACCCTCGTCCTTGAACTGTTTAATCTCAACCTCTCAAAAGAGCAATTTCTGCTAACTTTAAATCTGAATGGAAGACTGAACGGAGCGAGTGTTGCCGTGAAGCCACCACAGAGTTTCCCGCAGTGCGGAACAAAACGGCAAACAAATGATCCTCCGCTTTGCGCTATTGGCGCTGTTACCCATCACCCTGGATACGGCCAGATTGGATGAAGGCGGTGGTATATTCTATTCTGTTTAAGATGGAAAGCACGTTGATAAGAACCAAAGCAAATTAACACATTCCTGTGGAGGGAGCTGGTAGGAACGTTGGGTTGCTCGGTCAATGGCCAGGGTCAACGGCGGCGTGGTGTATTCCGCAAATATGACCGACTGTGAGGGCGGGCACAAGCCGGCGTGAGTAGGTTGAGTTGAGTTTTATAAGGGCGCCACGGGGTGACCAGCCCCTCCCCACACTCCCCTCCCCACCCTCCCCACCCAGCCCCTCCCTGCACGACGGACGGACACAATAATCCCCTGTGGGCTGGTGGAACCAGTGGGTTTCTACCAGTATCACAAAGCATGTAGACTGACACAACAGCGCTACCAACCACCACGCTACAACGGGCTCGAAGAGCGCATCCACTGGTGAAACCGATGCGGTTATTCACTGCGGATGCCTTTTTGTGAGATGGCATCGTCGCCCACACGACGCAACACGGAATTGTCGCATCGCGGCGCCGACTCGGGAGGTGACGATGGTTTGGGTGGAGCTTGATCCAGCGGTGTCTAGAACATGGCTGGTGTGGTGGCTTCTTGTTGACAGGGTGGCGAAGTGGTAGCAATTCTGCCTGGGATTGATTATCCTGGGTTCGATGCCCGAGTGGGGGTGCCTTTCCGCGTGGAGTTTGTATGTTCTGCTCGTCTTTTTAAAATCCTTTATATTAAGTTCACTTGCTTGCTTGTGCGCTTTCGACCGTGCAAATCTTTCGGTCGTTTTTTAACCCATTTCCCGTGATTAAATCGAGCTGACATTTTGCACACACTCGTTGTGCGTGACAATTTATTTTCCTGAAAATTTTTTTCCAAAATTTTACACTTTTTAGGATTTTTTTCATTTAATTTAAAATACCAATGTGATAAAAATGAAACTCTTACTCAAGAAAAACAGAAATGAATAATAAAATAAAACCGATGCCACGCATATAAAGGATTTATAGAGAAAACTTTTGTTTTTACGGCTTAATTTTTTCTGCGTTCTCCTCTGGTTCCTTCTGATAGCGAACAAAAAAACCACACACGCAATGTAAATTTAACCACTTTTATTTTGCCAGGCAAGGCCCATTGAGCTATATATAGCTTTCTCAGAAGCGATCTGGCCACAAATGATAGCTCAACGAAGTCACCACGTGGAAATGTATAGCACCCAACACCGTCGCCATGGAGTCAACATTGGGGGAGACTAAATCTTCCAGAGGGTCTGGGGGTCCCCCCTCCCAGAAAAAAATGTACATTTGAAAACGAATTTCCTGCCTAAAATATAAAAAAATTCACTAACATAGGATGGACTTTTTTTTACAGTGTCTAAGTATTACATAGCTGTTTTTTTTTACCTTTTCTTGTTTCATTGTATGCAATGGCAGAGATTAGGGATTAATAAAGTACAACCATAACCACAATCATATAAACAGAAAATCTAATTTATAGCAATATATTGGAGGGGGGGGGGGACATTTTGAGCATATTTTAATATTGGGGGGGTGGGGATGTGTCCGCAATATATATATGTTATAATTACGGCCTTGATAGCACCCAAATACTCCAAAGGCGTGTTTTGAAATGTGGAGGAGGAAAACAACCGGAGGAGGACCCGAATAAAAGTCGTCGCGACCACGGGCAGAACACGCAAACTCCAAATATACAGACGTCAGGGTCTGAATAATAATAATAGTTCAAATTTGTAACGCGCGCAAATTTGCAGACGTAGTGGCCGCAACTCAGAGGCGCGGAGCCAAGCTCAGAGTCGCTCAAAAGCACGTGGTTGTAGAGGTGAGTTTTTAAGTGTCTCTTGAAGGAGGCGATTGAGGTGATGCTGCGAATGTGCAGAGGGATGGCAGCGTTCCAGACTGTTGAGGCTGCCACCGAGAAGCGGCGTATAGACACGATGACCATCCTGGATCTTGGTATCAAGAGGAGGTCGTGAGTCGCGCTGCGCAGGCATCTGTCGTGTGCTGCGCTGCAAGTTGTCAATAATGAAGAGAGGTACGGCGGGCAGGCGGATATGAAGGCGTTGTGGCAGAGGCAGGCGGTCTTGTATGTGACCCTACTGGCGATGGGGAGCCAGTTGAGTGTACCACGAGGTAACAGACCCCAATCCCAATGCTGAAAAGCGCCCTGCACAGGACTCTACTGGGGTCACACCAGAGGTCGCAACCGGGTACCCGATACCCGTACCCTACCTGATACCCGGCTACCCGTACGGGTACGGGTAGCCGTTTGCGACCCTGGTGCGGCCGGGTACGGGTAAGCCGTGAGTCACCGGTGAGTAACCGTTTGTCACTCATTTCGGGTAGGGTACGGGTACGGGTAGGGAACGGGTACCCGTACCCGGCCGGGTACAGTTACCCATTTGCGACCCTGGTGCGGCCGGGTACGGGTAAGGAATCAAAACCCGTTTGCGACCTCTGGATCGCACAGAGAAGCGGCGACGTCGGCGGCTCCTGACGCAGCAGAAGCTTTTGGCAGGAACCACCCGGAGCTACTGCTTTCCTTGGTGAACGCGTGGACGCGACAACGACGTTTGTATTTGTGTTCGGGGTCGGACAACTGCAGGGCCGTGATTTCGAAAAGTGTATTCGTTTAGCCATGTTTGTTTGTTGTAGTACGGAGTAAAATGATGGCCTTAATCTAAGTTGTCTTGTTGTTTGACTTGCATCCCACTGGGATTTTTGCACACTGTTGGTGTACGGTGTTTTTTTCTGCAATATTTTGCTGTCTTTTCTTGGATTTTCTGTTTGCACTTAGTCACATATTCACTTTAAGATGTTTTCTTGTTCATGTTTTTGTGTTTTGTTTGTTGCGGTTGCACCCGATTCAAGAGCCGAATGGCTCACAGGGCTATACCTAATACATGAACTTGAACTTGAGCCGCGGTTTAACAACAGGTTTAACCTATGGGGACCTCATTTGCCAGTAAAAATATGATAATTGGTTCTTTACCCTTCTATCTGGCAACAAACTGACACCTTTTTACGCCTTTTGGCGTCTTCTGGTCCAACCCATGTGAGACTAGGCTCTAAGGAAAGCTGTCTCGGGTGTGGACCAATCAACTTCAAGGACAGTGCACATTATCAGAGTTATGTCTTTTGTTTGTATTATGACTGCAGGTATTGCGGTCTATGCAAACATGACTCCTTGTAAAAAGGTGTCAGTTTTGTTGCCAGATAGAAGGGTAAACAACCAATTAACAACAGGTTTTACCCTTTCTGGCAAAAAGCCGTGAGATGTTAAGATGTTAAAACGACAAACGGAATCCTTTTTTTCAAGGAATCCTGTCTGGATTTGAAGTTTTCGTGACTGCAAGGATCCAAACTCTTTGGTTCTTTCGGTAAAGTCACGTAGATGAAAAATAAAAATAATGCAATGAAAATAACTAGTTAGTTTTGTTTTATTATTTTTCATCTAGTTATTTTCATTTGATTATTTTTATTATTTTTATTCATCTACGTGACTTTACCGAAAGAACCAACGAGTTTGAATCCTGTCTGCATTAGCCACACGCACTTGTGGTGAACACGCACACACGCTCTGGTGATGTATGGCATTATCTTTGAAACTGATTGGCCCTAACTAGAGACGGCCTTCTTTATGGCCCAGTCTCACCAGGATGAGACCGGAGAGCAACGCCGAAAGGCGGACAGTACAAAGACGCCTTCTTGGTTCTTTCAGTAAAGTCACGTAGAATGGAAATAAAAAGTAAAAAAATAAAACATTATAAAATTATTCACACGATGTTTCGGCCACAACGCAAGCAGCCGTCCTCAGACGCTGTCTCCCCGACAGACCTGGTCTTCACCTGAGGACGGCTGCTTGCGTTGTGGCCGAAAAGTCGTGAGAATTATTTTATGTTTTATTTTATTATTTTATCCTTTCCATTCTACGTGACTTTACCGAAAGAACCAAGAAGATGAATCTCTGCAGACACGAAAGCTTTTAATCGAAATTTAGTACAAAGGCGATGCACGTTTAAGATAATTTATCGCTAGGAGTGAGTAGATCCCATATTAGAGCCGTGGTTGTCTGCGCAGTGAGGGGCTTGTTTAAAAAAATTTTGGCGACTTTCAGATTCTCATGCGATCCTCCATTCCACAGCACTGTGCAGGTCTCTGGGTCCCTATGTAAGTCTATAGTCAATGCGAGTCGATGGGTCCCTGTGTAAATCAATGGGTCTCTATGCGAGTATATGGGTTCCTGTATAAATCAATGGGTCTCTATGCGAGTCTATGGGTCTCTGTGTAAATCAATGGGTCTCTATGCGAGTCTATGGGTCTCTGTGTAAATCAATGGGTCTCTATGCGAGTATATGGGTTCCTGTGTAAATCAACGGGTCTCTATGCGAGTCTATGGGTCCCTGTGTAAATCAACGGGTCTCTATGCGAGTCTATGGGTCCCCTGTGTAAATCAACAGGTCGCTATGCGAGTCTATGGGTCCCTGTGTAAATCAACGGGTCTCTATGCGAGTCTATGGGTCTCTGTGTAAATCAATGGGTCTCTATATGAGTCTATGGGTCCCTGTGTAAATCAATGGGTCTCTATGCGAGTCTATGGGTCTCTGTGTAAATCAATGGGTCTCTATATGAGTCTATGGGTCCCTGTGTAAATCAACGGGTCTCGATGCGAGTCTATGGGTCTCTGTGTAAATCAATGGGTCTCTATATGAGTCTATGGGTCCCTGTGTAAATCAACGGGTCTCGATGCGAGTCTATGGGTCCCTGTGTACATCAATGGGTCTCTATGCGAGTCTATGGGTCTCTGTGTAAATCAACGGGTCTCTATGCGAGTCTATGGGTCCCTGTGTAAATCAATGGGTCTCGATGCGAGTCTATGCGTCCCTGTGTACATCAATGGGTCTCTGTGCGAGTCTATGGGTCCCTGTGTAAATCAATGGGTCTCTATGCGAGTCTATGGGTCTCTGTGTAAATCAGTGGGTCTCTATGCGAGTCTATGGGTCCCTGTGTAAATCAGTGGGTCTCTATTAGAGTCTATGGGTCTCTGTGTAAATCAACGGGTCTCTATGCGAGTCTATGGGTCCCTGTGTAAATCAACGGGTCTCTATGCGAGTTTATGGGTCCCTGTGTAAATCAATGGGTCTCTATGCGAGTCTATGGGTCAGTGTGTAAATCAATGGGTCTCTATGTGAGTCTATGGGTCCCTGTGTAAATCAACGGGTCTCTATGCGAGTCTATGGGTCCCTGTGTAAATCAACGGGTCTCTATGCGAGTCTATGGGTCCCTGTGTAAATCAATGGGTCTCTATGCGAGTCTATGGGTCCCTGTGTAAATCAATGGGTCTCTATGCGAGTCTATGGGTCCCTGTGTAAATCAATGGGTCTCGATGCGAGTCTATGGGTCCCTGTGTAAATCAACGGGTCTCTATGCGAGTCTATGGGTCCCTGTGTAAATCAACGGGTCTCTATGCGAGTCTCTGGGTCCCTGTGTAAATCAATGGGTCTCTATGCGAGTCTATGGGTCCCTGTGTAAATCAGTGGGTCTCTGTGCGAGTCTATGGGTCCCTGTGTAAATCAATGGGTCTCTATGCGAGTCTATGGGTCCCTGTGTAAATCAATGGGTCTCTATGCGAGTCTCTGGGTCCCTGTGTAAATCAATGGGTCTCTATGCGAGTCTATGGGTCCCTGTGTAAATCAATGGGTCTCTATGCGAGTCTATGGGTCTCTGTGTACATCAGTGGGTCTCTATGCGAGTCTATGGGTCCCTGTGTAAATCAATGGGTCTCTATGCGAGTCTATGGGTCTCTGTGTAAATCAACGGGTCTCTATGCGAGTCTATGGGTCCATGTGTAAATCAGTGGGTCTCTATGCGAGTCTATGGGTCCCTGTGTAAATCAATGGATCTCTATGCGAGTCTATGGGTCTCTGTGTAAATCAATGGGTCTCTATGCGAGTCTATGGGTCTCTGTGTAAATCAATGGGTCTCTATGCGAGTATATAGGTTCCTGTATAAATCAATGGGTCTCTATGCGAGTCTATGGGTCCCTGTGTACATCAATGGATCTCTATGCGAGTCTATGGGTCCCTGTGTAAATCAACGGGTCTCTATGCGAGTCTATGGGTCCCTGTGTAAATCAATGGGTCTCTGTGCGAGTCTATGGGTCCCTGTGTAAATCAGCGGGTCTCTACGCGAGTCTATAGGTCTCTGTGTAAATCAACGGGTCTCTATGCGAGTCTATGGGTCCCTGTGTAAATCAATGGGTCTCTATGCGAGTCTATGGGTCCCTGTGTAAATCAGAGGGTCTCTACGCGAGTCTATGGGTCTCTGTGTAAATCAACGGGTCTCTATGCGAGTCTATGGGTCCCTGTGTAAATCAACGGGTCTCTATGCGAGTCTATGGGTCCCTGTGTAAATCAGAGGGTCTCTACGCGAGTCTATGGGTCTCTGTGTAAATCAACGGGTCTCTATGCGAGTCTATGGGTCCCTGTGTAAATCAACGGGTCTCTATGCGAGTCTATGGGTCCCTGTGTAAATCAGTGGGTCTCTATGCGAGTCTATGGGTCCCTGTATAAATCAATGGATCTCTACGCGAGTCTATGGGTCTCTGTGTAAATCAACGGGTCTCTATGCGAGTCTATGGGTCCCTGTGTAAATCAATGGGTCTCTATGCGAGTCTATGGGTCCCTGTGTAAATCAGTGGGTCTCTATGCGAGTCTATGGGTCCCTGTGTAAATCAATGGGTCTCTATGCGAGTCTATGGGTCCCTGTGTAAATCAATGGGTCTCTATGTGAGTCTATGGGTCCCTGTGTAAATCAGTGGGTTTCTATGCGAGTCTATGGGTCCCTGTGTAAATCAATGGGTCTCTGTGCGAGTCTATGGGTCCCTGTGTAAATCAGTGGGTCTCTATGCGAGTCTATGGGTCCCTGTGTAAATCAGTGGGTCTCTATGCGAGTCTATGGGTCTCTGTGTAAATCAGTGGGTCTCTATGCGAGTCTATGGGTCTCTGTGTAAATCAGTGGGTCTCTATGCGAGTCTATGGGTCTCTGTGTAAATCAATGGGTCTCTACGCGAGTCTATGGGTCTCTGTGTAAATCAGTGGGTCTCTATGCGAGTTTATGGGTCCCTGTGTAAATCAATGGGTCTCTATGCGAGTCTATGGGTCCCTGTGTAAATCAATGGGTCTCTCTGCAAGTCTATGGGTCTCTGTGTAAATCAGTGGGTCTCTATGCGAGTTTATGGGTCCCTGTGTAAATCAATGGGTCTCTATGCGAGTCTATGGGTCTCTGTGTAAATCAGTGGGTTCTATGCGAGTCTATGGGTCTCTGTGTAAATCAGTGGGTCTCTATGCGAGTCTATGGGTCCCTGTGTAAATCAATGGGTCTCTATGCGAGTCTATGGGTCTCTGTGTAAATCAGTGGGTCTCTATGCGAGTCTATGGGTCCCTGTGTAAATCAGTGGGTCTCTATGTGAGTCTATGGGTCCCTGTGTACATCAATGGGTCTCTACGCGAGTCTATGGGTCCCTGTGTAAATCAGTGGGTCTCTATGCGAGTCTATGGGTCCCTGTGCAAATCAATGAGCCTCTGTGCGAGTCTATGGGTCCCTGTGTAAATCAATGGGTCTCTATGCGAGTCTATGGGTCACTGTGTAAATCAATGGGTCTCTATGCGAGTCTATGGATCCCTGTGTAAATCAATGGGTCTCTATGCGAGTCTATGGGTCCCTGTGTAAATCAATGGGTCTCTATGCGAGTCTATGGGTCACTGTGTAAATCAATGGGTCTCTATGCGAGTCTATGGGTCCCTGTGTAAATCAATGGGTCTCTATGCGAGTCTATGGGTCACTGTGTAAATCAACGGGTCTCTATGCAAGTCTATGGGTCCGTGTGTAAATCAATGGGTCTCTATGCGAGTCTATGGGTCCCTGTGTAAATCAATGGGTCTCTATGCGAGTCTAATGGTCCCTGTGTAAATCTACGGGTCTCTATGCGAGTCTATGGGTCCCTGTGTAAATCAACGGGTCTCTATGCGAGTCTATGGGTCCGTGTGTAAATCAACGGGTCTCTATGCGAGTCTATGGGTCCGTGTGTAAATCAACGGGTCTCTATGCGAGTCTATGGGTCCCTGTGTAAATCAATGGGTCTCTATGCGAGTCTATGGGTCCCTGTGTAAATCAGCGGGTCTCTATGCGAGTCTATGGGTCCCTGTGTAAATCAACGGGTCTCTATGCGAGTCTATGGGTCCGTGTGTAAATCAATGGGTCTCTATGCGAGTCTATGGGTCCGTGTGTAAATCAATGGGTCTCTATGCGAGTCTATGGGTCCCTGTGTAAATCAACGGGTCTCTATGCGAGTCTATGGGTCCGTGTGTAAATCAACGGGTCTATATGCGAGTCTATGGGTCCGTGTGTAAATCAATGGGTCTCTATGCGAGTCTATGGGTCCCTGTGTAAATCAACGGGTCTCTATGCGAGTCTATGGGTCCCTGTGTAAATCAACGGGTCTCTATGCGAGTCTATGGGTCCGTGTGTAAATCAATGGGTCTCTATGCGAGTCTATGGGTCCCTGTGTAAATCAACGGGTCTCTATGCGAGTCTATGGGTCCGTGTGTAAATCAACGGGTCTCTATGCGAGTCTATGGGTCCCTGTGTAAATCAATGGGTCTCTATGCGAGTCTATGGGTCCCTGTGTAAATCAACGGGTCTCTATGCGAGTCTATGGGTCCCTGTGTAAATCAACGGGTCTCTATGCGAGTCTATGGGTCCCTGTGTAAATCAATGGGTCTCGATGCGAGTCTATGGGTCCGTGTGTAAGTCTTTGAGTCTCTTCGTGAGGCTGTGGGTGTGTATGCAAGCGTATCCAATCAAAACATGATTTGACGATGCTGCTGTGTTGGCAGCGGCGCAAAATGACAAACGCTCAACACATTCGATAATAACACTGGTTATGTAAGTCTGTGTTTAAACGTGATTTTACATAAGCCTACGAGTTCCTACGTAAATTTATGCAAGTCACAGTTTATTTATCAGGTTATGTCGGTACAGTATATGGGTAGTATGCGACGATGGTTGTTTATGTAAGCCTACGGTCTTTATGTAAGTCTATGCATCTGTATGTACAGTACGTCTATGTGTCTAAGGCTATATGGGTCTGCGGGCCTATGGGTCTGTGTGTATATACAGCAGCACATATGGGAATAGAGGTGGGACTTGTATTTTTGTAACTTATTTACGCGCCATCCGATTGGTGGGTCAATTAAATTGATAATCGATTTAGTAATGAAATCCAGTACTTAATGGGATATCCCAGCTCTACAGGGACTCCCCGACTTACAAACATTCGATTTACGAACTTTCATAGATACTAACAAACCTGGTCCGTATGTCTAATTGCCTGTCCGGACCGAGAGTCGTAAGTTAAACCACCGCGCAATAGATGGTGGTGGTGGTACATCTGCAGAACGTGAAGAACCAGTGGCATCTACATCTACAGAATATGAATAACCAGTGGCATCTACCTCTATAGAATATGATGAACCAGTGGCATCTACATCTAAAGAACATGAAGAACCAGTGGCATCTACATCTAAAGAACATGAAGAACCAGTGGCATCTACCTCTATAGAATATGATGAACCAATGGCATCTACATCTACAGAATATGAATAACCAGTGGCATCTACATCTAAAGAACATGAAGAACCAGTGGCATCTACCTCTATAGAATATGATGAACCAATGGCATCTACATCTACAGAATATGAATAACCAGTGGCATCTACATCTAAAGAACATGAAGAACCAGTGGCATCTACCTCTATAGAATATGATGAACCAATGGCATCTACATCTACAGAATATGAATAACCAGTGGCATCTACATCTAAAGAACATGAAGAACCAGTGGCATCTACCTCTATAGAATATGATGAACCAGTGGCATCTACATCTACAGAATATGAAGAATCAGTGGCATCTACATCTAAAGAACATGAAGAACCAGTGGCATCTACCTCTATAGAATATGATGAACCAATGGCATCTACATCTACAGAATATGAATAACCAGTGGCATCTACATCTAAAGAACATGAAGAACCAGTGGCATCTACCTCTATAGAATATGATGAACCAGTGGCATCTACATCTACAGAATATGAAGAACCAGTGGCATCTACATCTAAAGAACATGAAGAACCAGTGGCATCTACCTCTATAGAATATGATGAACCAATGGCATCTACATCTACAGAATATGAATAACCAGTGGCATCTACATCTACAGAACATGAAGCACCAGTGGCATCTACATCTGCAGAATATGAAGAACCAGTGGCATCTACATCTACAGAACATGAAGAACCAGTGGCATCTACATCTACAGAACATGAAGAATCAGTGGCATCTACATCTAAAGAACATGAAGAACCAGTGGCATCTACCTCTATAGAATATGATGAACCAATGGCATCTACATCTACAGAATATGAATAACCAGTGGCATCTACATCTAAAGAACATGAAGAACCAGTGGCATCTACCTCTATAGAATATGATGAACCAGTGGCATCTACATCTACAGAATATGAAGAACCAGTGGCATCTACATCTAAAGAACATGAAGAACCAGTGGCATCTACCTCTATAGAATATGATGAACCAATGGCATCTACATCTACAGAATATGAATAACCAGTGGCATCTACATCTACAGAACATGAAGCACCAGTGGCATCTACATCTGCAGAATATGAAGAACCAGTGGCATCTACATCTACAGAACATGAAGAACCAGTGGCATCTACATCTACAGAACATGAAGAAGCAGTGGCATCTACATCTGCAGAATATGAAGAACCAGTGGCATCTACATCTACAGAACACGAATAACCAGTGGCATCTACATCTACAGAACATGAAGCACCAGTGGCATCTACATCTGCAGAATATGAAGAACCAGTGGCATCTACATCTGCAGAATGTGAAGAACCAGTGGCATCTACATCTACAGAACATGAAGAACCAGTGGCATCTACATCTACAGAACATGAAGAAGCAGTGGCATCTACATCTGCAGAATATGAAGAACCAGTGGCATCTACATCTACAGAACACGAATAACCAGTGGCATCTACATCTACAGAACACGAATAACCAGTGGCATCTACATCTGCAGAATATGAAGAACCAGTGGCATCTACATCTGCAGAATATGAAGAACCAGTGGCATCTACATCTGCAGAACATGAAGGAGCAGTGGCATCTACATCTACAGAACACGAATAACCCGTGACATATACGTCCACAGCAGATTATACACATTCTAATACCATTCACCGTGTTTAGTGTACACGGTGTACACCATGTTTGGAATCGACAGGAGCACAGTTGGACTTTCGAACAAATCGACTTACGAACAGACCTCTGTAACCTAACTCGTTCGTAACTATAGGAGCTCCTGTACTTGGTTCTGAACGACTACCACGTGCACTCACAGAGAGGTTAATTCATGTTGTCAGGAGGGTCCTGCAACGTTTTCGCAGTCGTGGGGGCGAGGTTTGCCATGTTGAATAATTGAGTAATTTACGATTACATTTTCAGTATTGTTTGCTTATATTGTGGCGATGTGCTCACGGTTAATACGACCGCAGGTATTAACCAGGGGGCCGCCGCTGTAGTTCGAACCGTGGAGTCTCTGCAAAACGACAAGGGCCACATCACCACCGCCCGTCGCACGCAGCGATGAGAAGATGCCTGAATGTTGAAACCCGGTCCAGAGTTTGGCTTTATTGCTGAAATTACGCACTCCCAGAAGGTTAATGGGACGTGTTGTTTTTTAAAAACTATACATTAAAAAAAATTTGCTGGAGGGCTATAGCTATGGGAATCATACTTATCGTGTATATTTTCCACGACGAAATATATTTATTTTCGGAGATGATACAGTGAGCGTCGTGGTCCTCATTTTCTGTGGCGGGGGGCGAGATGGCTGGCGCCTTCAATAATTGAACAGGGTAATATGACACCGGCTTAACCAGTGTGTGTGTGTGTGCGTGCAACGTTCAGTGAGTGAGTGGGGGCCGTGCATGGATTATTCAGAGGGAGTGGTGTGTGGTAATGGGGTATAATGGAGGGCTAAAGGAACGAAGCTCACAACAACGAGCGGAGCGACCGGGGCGGTTAAAACGCGACAAATTTGGCACAGTCTGGAGCACAGGTGGGGCATCTGGCGGTCATCTCAAGTGAAGGTCAACCCGAAATACCTGGCTGGGTCTGTATCGCGTGACCTCCTGCCGGAGAGCCTTCCACACCGCACGTTGCTTCAAGGTGCACCTAGCCTGGCACAAGCGCCGTCATGACGTCGCCGTCAATAGCGGAAAGGCGGTTGTTGTTGTGTGTACGGGCGGCATAGGAGTGCATGTCCATGGATGTACGTCTGCGTATGGATATACTGTACTGCATTATTTTTGTACACGTGGGGAGCGGTGGTGCAGCGGTTAGCGCGCTGCGCTCCGAACCCGGTGACCCCAGTTCGAATCCCGCTCACGGCCAACACCGGTGACGATTATCTGAACCTGTCCTGGACATCCCCTAGGTCGACTCGGCCTCAAATGAGTCCCTGGTGCGATGTGTAAGTATTTCCGCAAGGGAGACAAAGACGGCCGGGCGTGATGCTGGCCACCCACCACTTCGTGTGCCGTTCCGGCCTTCATAGGTGCTCGCTCACAGCACTTGCCCCTACAGTCTGTTCAGGCTATATGGGGGATCTTTGTCTTTTTGTATTTAGGGAAATGCAAGGATGTTGCATGTCTGTGGCTGCCTCCGGGTGTTGTAACACCGCCTTAAAATTAATTAAGATTCCGTATGTCGCACAAATCGTAGCAACAAAAATAGTATTCGTACAGTAGTAATTTTCCAGCTGACGACCGATACAACTGGTGAATATATTAGCCGGTCCTGGGCCACGCCTAGGTCGACTCAGCCTTAAATTAAGACAAAGGCGGCCCCCGGGGGCGTGATGTGCTGGTCAACAGCCCACGCCACTCCCCTCGTGTGCCGTGCCGGCCTTCGTAAGTGTCCGCCAGCAGCACTTGCCCCAGCAGTCTATTGAGGCTACACGGGGGATCTTTGGCTGTGTGTCTCTCTACGGGGGAGTTGCCGGGTGCGGTCCCCGTGATTCAGCCGAGATCCCGTCTGAATGACGGCACAGAGAGAGAGAGAGAGGGGGGTCTGTGTGAGAGAGAGCGTCAGAGAGAGAGGGTGGAGAGAGAGAGAGAGAGCATCAGAGAGAGGGTGGGGAGAGCGTGAGAGAGAGAGAGCGTGTAGAGCGTCAGAGAGAGAGAGAGCGCACGGGAAGAAGAGAGAGCGTGAGAGAGAGTGGAGAGAGAGAGATCATCAGAGAGAGGGTGGGGAGAGCTGTGTGAGAGAGAGAGGAGAGAGTGGAGAGAGAGCGTGAGAGAGAGAGCGTGGAGAGCGTCAGAGAGAGAGAGAGAGCGCACGGGAAGAAGAGAGAGCGTGAGAGTGGAGAGAGAGAGAGCATCAGAGAGAGGGTGGGGAGAGCTGTGTGAGAGAGAGGAGAGAGTGGAGAGAGAGGAGAGTGCAGAGTGAGCGTCAGAGAGAGTGGAGAGAGAGCGTGAGAGAGAGAGAGCGCACGGGAAGAAGAGAGAGCGTGAGATAGAGTGGAGCGAGAGTGCATCAGAGAGAGCGTGAGAGAGATTGCAAAGAGAGCGTGAGAGAGAGCGTCAGATAGAGAGAGAGTGAAGAGAGCATCACAGAGAGAGCGAGAGAATCAGTCGGAGTAGACGTGCAGAAGAGAAGAGAAGATTTAGCGGAGAGAGACAGAAGCGAGAAGAGTGAGCGAGTGTGGATCAGCAGCAGCAGGAGGAGCAGCAGGAGGAGGAGGTGCTGACTCAATCCCTGCAGCAGCCCAGGTCAGCATCACCCATCAATGCCCTCTCTCCATCTCTCTCTGGCCGCCTGTCAAACAAAACCATCATCCCACGTGTGTTTCAGTGTCTGTGCAAGGGACGCTGCGTCTATAAACACAAGGGCGGGTCTTGTGTTTATAGACATCGAGAGGTTTAGAGGTAACTTCCGAAACTGATGGTTGGGTTGAGGGTCTTGGAAGGGTCGTTTGACCATACTTCACCCCGTAGGTCGGTGCTAAGTTGGACGAAGAGCGAATCTGATTCAACGCTCGTTCGCTGATTGCTATCAGCGGCCGGCGAATTGAACTTGGGTTGGGGGGAGGGTGATGGTAGGGTAGTAGTGAGGTTGTGGTGGTGGAGTGGTGGTGGAGTTGTGGTGGTGGTGTTGTGGTGGTGGTAGTGAGGTTGTGGTGGTGTTGTAGTGTTGTGGTGGTGGTGTTGTGGTGGTGGTGGTGTTGTGTTGGTGGTGGTCGGGTGGTGGTTTGGTAGTGAGGTTGTGGTGGTGGTGTTGTGGTGTTGGTGTTGTGTTGTTGGTGGTTGTGTGGTGGTGGTATTGTGGTTGTGGTGGTGTGGTAGTGGTGTGGTGGTGTTGTGTTGGTGGTGTGGTAGTGAGTTTGTGGTGGTGTTGTGGTTGTTGTGGTTGTGGTGTTGTGTTGTGGTGGAGTTGTGGCTGTGTTGTGGTGGTGGTGTGGTAGTGAGGTTGTGGTGGGGTTAAACCGGCAGCGCGCTAACCGCTGCGCCACCGCTCACCGCCCCGGCATTTAAACTGCGACACTTTTTAACCGGCGGCCGCAACGCGTCGCTTCAGCCTCCACCTGTCACCCGCGACGTCCGAGTTCGACTCCAGGACCACCACGTTCGAGCTGATCAACTCCGCTGCACACCGGAGTGGTGAAGTATGGTCAAACGAACGCCACGATCGGAGGGGTGAAGGTCATTCATTCAGCGGTGGACTTTGCAATCGTGCCAAATAAATAATAATAATGGTCTTGTTGTTGTTGTTGTTGTACACGTTATGTTTCGCATGGTAGATTATAGTAACTTACCGTGTCAAATCATACGGGTTAAGCCCGTATTTTTTGTACAGGGAAATTGATTTTTCAGGTCCATACTGCGTACAGCCGTTTCAATGCGGGCAAAAAAAATGTCTATTTGTGTTTCTCTCCTTGTGATGGCACTTTGTAGGATGAAGTCGAGATTTGTAAGGGCAGTGAGGTCTGAATTGTGAGGTCTGAATTGGTCTGTAATAAGGGAGGCATGTGTGTGAGTGGGTCAGTGTGTGTGGGTTAGTGGGTAAGTGTGTGGGTGAGTGAGAGTGTCGGTGGGTGAGTGTGTGGGTGACTGTGTGGGTGAGTGTGTGGGTGGGTTATTTCGTGGCTGAGTGTGTGGGTGGGCGAGTGTGTAGGTGGGTGAGTGTGTGGGTGACTGTGTGGGTGAGTGTGTGGGTGACTGTGTGGGTGGGTTATTTCGTGGCTGAGTGTGTGGGTGAATGTGTAGGTGGGTGAGTGTGTGGGTGACTGTGTGGGTGAGTGTGTGGCTGAGTGAGTGTGTGGGTGAGCGAGTGTGTGAGTGTGTGGGTGAGTGTGTGGCTGAGTGTGTGTGTGGGTGAGTGTGTGTGTGGGTGGGTGAGTGTGTGGGTGAGTGTGTGAGTGTGTGGGTGGGTGAGTGTGTGGATTACTGTGTGAGTGAGTGAGTGTGTGGGTGAGTGAGTGTGTGGTTGAGTGAGTGTGT
Source organism: Lethenteron reissneri (assembly GCF_015708825.2). Lineage (NCBI taxonomy): Eukaryota > Metazoa > Chordata > Hyperoartia > Petromyzontiformes > Petromyzontidae > Lethenteron > Lethenteron reissneri. The sequence goes on along the minus strand of NC_083828.1, from coordinate 8,092,612 downwards.
GGGTGAGTGTGTGGGTGAGTGAGTGAGTGTGTGGGTGAGTGTGTGGGTGAGCGAGTGGGTGGGTGAGTGTGTGGGTGGGTGAGTGTGTGGGTGGGTATGTGGCTGAGTGTGAGTGAGTGTGAGTGTGTGGGTGGGTGAGTGTGTGGGTGGCTGAGTGTGTGGGTGAGTGAGTGTGTGAGTGAGTGTGTGTGTGGGTGAGTGTGTGAGTGAGTGTGTGTGTGGGTGAGTGTGTGGCTGAGTGAGTGGCTGAGTGTGTGAGTGAGTGTGTGAGTAAGTGTGAGTGAGTGTGTGGGTGAGTGAGTGTGTGGGTGGGTGAGTGTGTGGGTGAGTGTGTGAGTGAGTGTGTGTGTGGGTGAGTGTGTGGCTGAGTGAGTGGCTGAGTGTGTGGGTGAGTGAGTGAGTGTGTGGGTGGGTGGGTGAGTGTGTGTGTGGGTGAGTGTGTGGCTGAGTGAGTGGCTGAGTGTGTGGGTGAGTGAGTGAGTGTGTGGGTGTGGGTGGGTGGGTGAGTGTGTGGGTGAGTGTGTGAGTGAGTGTGTGTGTGGGTGAGTGTGTGGCTGAGTGAGTGGCTGAGTGTGTGGGTGAGTGAGTGGCTGAGTGTGTGAGTGAGTGAGTGTGTGAGTGAGTGTGCGTGAGTGAGTGTGTGGGTGAGTGTGTGTGTGGGTGGGTGAGTGTGTGGGTGAGTGTGTGAGTGAGTGTGTGTGTGGGTGAGTGTGTGGCTGAGTGAGTGGCTGAGTGTGTGGGTGAGTGAGTGGGTGAGTGAGTGGCTGTGTGGGTGGGTGAGTGTGTGGTTGTCATAGCTGTCAACCCATACGGTTTACCCGTTATTCTTATTCACGAAAATTGAGTTTACAGGTCCATGCGCCGTTTCAATGCGGGCAAAACAACATAATGTTTTGTCTATGTGTTTGTGTTTCTCCCTTGTGATGGCACTTTGCAGGATGAACGTTGAGATTTATAAGAGGCACGGGGTGACCAGCAAGGTCTGAATTGGTCTGTAATAATTAGGTAGGGCACTTATACGGGGTTGACATGTGTGTTAGTAACTAAGGGTAGTCTCAATAGTAACTACGGGTAGTCTAAATACGGTACAATTATACGGAGATTGCCTCGTCGTGTTGTTAGCGAGAACCTATTGCAGCGCCTAGGTCTACTCGGCCTTAATTTAGTACCATACAGTGCGCACACTTCACGCGCATTTATTCTGCACTTAATACAGCACTGTACGCACACTTGTGTACTGTACACGTAGCGACACACACAAAGACAAAGATCCCCCGTGTAGCTTCTAACATACTGTAGGGGCAAGTGCTGTTAGCGAGCACCTATGAAGCACAGCACACGAGGGGGTGGGGTGGACAGCACCACGCCCGGCCGCCTTTGTCTCCCCAGTGGCGATGTTTGCACATCGCACCAGGTACTCGTTTGAGGCCGAGTCGACCTAGGGGAGGCCCAGGACAGGTTCAGATAATCGTCACCGGTGGTGGCCGTGAGCGGGAATCGAACTCGGGTCGCCGGGTTCGTAGCGCAGCGCGCTAACCGCTGCACCACCGCTCCCCACGTGTACAAAAAAATGCAGTATGTACATCCATACGCAGACGTACATCCAAAGACATGCACTCCTATGCCGCCCGTACACACAACAACAACAACCGCCTTTCCGCTATTAATTGACGGCTACGTCATCACGGCAGCTTGTGCCAGGCTAGGTGCACCTTGAGGTCACGTGCGGTGTGGAAGTCTCTCCGGCAGGAGGTCACGCGATACAGACCCAGCCAGGTATTTCGGGTTGACCTTCACCTGAGATGACCGCCAGATGCCCCACCTGTGCTCCAGACTGTGCCAAATTTGTCGCGTTTTAACCGCCCCGGTCGCTCCGCTCGTTGTTGTGAGCTTCGTTCCTTTAGCCCTCCATTATACCACACATCCGCTAACCGCTACACCACCGCTCCCCACGTTAATACACAAAACACACACAGACACAGAGATAGCGTTACCTACAAGGGCATCGGGCGATCAATAACAAACGCGCGGCTGCCTTTGTCTCCCCAATGCTGTTGTTTACTACACACCGCGCCGAGGTACCGTACTCGTTTGAGGCTGAGTCGACCTAGAGGGGGGTGGGGTGGGTGCCCAGGACCGGGAGTATACGCACACACGCACACTTCCCCCAATGCTGCCTTATGGTGTAATATTCACGTTAGCTACGGTCACAATGTCTTTGCCAATCCTCACCTGCCCCTGCCCCCCCAAGGGAGATGGGAGCCATGCTGCAAGCCCTGTGCGTCGTCATCACTCTCGCACTCTTCGCCGGAGCCTCCGTCTCCCAGGATGCCAGTTTGACTCCCAGCCCAGGTGAGAGGCAGCCTGGCTTGCCGAATAAAAACCCTGGGACATTGCCCCACCACCCCCCTGGATCTCGGTAGACCTTGCGCTTGGATAACACTGGTCAACAAATTTTTTTTTTCTGGCCTGGACTTTTGCAGCTGTTTTAGACTAATTTCAGGGTGCTATCGGCATACCCCATTTTCATTGATTTTACCCAAAGTTAACTGCCACTTATGATTGCAAGTTGTTGCGAGTCAGTGACTGCTTTAGTGTTAAAATATGGTGCTGTATTTTTAGGATAGTGTGTTTATAATATCATTTGATGTAGATATGCACATTTATTTAATATTTTTCTTCTGCAGTTTTTATTGAAAATGCAATATTTGATATTTCAAAAACCTGATGTGATTGACAAAAACTGATGCCAGATTTGGAATCAGTTTTTGTCAATCGCAAAATTACCTTAAAACCGTTGGAATACCTCGTGCCAGAAAAAGTGTGTTGACCAGTGTAATCGCTCGTGTGGTTGTTTGCAGGCCGGGGTTGCCGGGGTTGCGAGGCGGGTCATGGCAAGGCCGTAATTATAATATATTTTGGGGGGGACACATCCCCCCCCCCCCCCCAATATTCAAATATGCTCAAAATGTCCCCCCCAATATATTGCTTTAAAAATAATAATTGCTATGCTATGTAAATAAAAACAACAATTTGCTAAACCTTGGCCACAATATCTGGGATTGTCTTCATATAAATCAATGCATAGATTTATGTTCATATGATTGTGGTTATGGTTGTACTTTATTAATCACTAAATTCTGCCATTATATACAATGAAATAAGAAATGGTAAAAAAGTAAAAACAGGGCAATGTAATACATTACACTATTAGACATTATTGTAAAAAATAAATAAAAAGTCCATCCCATGTGTTGGTGACTTTTTAAATATTTTAGGCAGGAAATGAGTTTTCAAATTTAGATATTTTTCTGGATTGGGACTCCGAGACACCCTAGAAGATTTGGTCCCCCCCAATGTTGACTCCATGGCTACGGCCTTGGGTCAGGAGATGGCAATGGTTTGTTGTGTCGATCTGTGTGGAGCTTTGAGTAGTATCCCTCCCCACCCCACCTCTGACCTCCCCCCCCATTTTGTGTGGCAAGGTTTTCTCGCACGCTCGTTTGTAAATCGGCCAAACATCCTCATGTAGCAGGACCCTCTCCATAAATATTCTTGAGACTCAAACCGTGGCTTTCCTGGGTCGAATGTTTGGCAAATGTGAGTGGCAATGAAAAGATCGCCCACCTTGTCTGAACGGCCTCCAGCAATTCCACGTTGCCACGGCGTAAGAGCCACAAGCACATCCACAGCGTAACCGTTTTGCCCAACGCGTCCAGATTTTTCCCGTGGGGGCGAGTCCCTTGTGGCAAGACACCTGTACATATTATAGGATGGTATACTCAAGTGACCGTGGTGTGCCAGTGGAGTTGGTGTGCAAGTGGAGTTGGTGTGCAAGTGGAGTTGGTGTGCAAGTGGAGTTGGTGTGCAAGTGGAGTTGGTGTGCAAGTGGAGTTGGTGTGCCAGTGGAGTTGGTTAGCCGAGGCGGCCCAGCGGTAGAGCGAGCGGCTCGCAATCGGGAGGTCGTGAGTTCAAACCCCGATTGCGGGAGGGACTTACTCACGCACGGTCTCATCCAGCAGTGGAACAGCTGCCGTTAACCGGCTCTCTTCATTCCGGCCTCTTGGTGATTTCGCGGCCACGCCGTGCTCTCTTGGGTCGTACCGCGCGCTGTTCATCGGCACGACGCCCGACGTTTCGCCCTGGGACCTTCTTGGGGAAACCGACTTGATCGAGCCGCCTTGTTCCCCCCGGTCACCACGCCGCGCTGCTGCCAGCCGCCCCGTCTCTGCCGACACGTTTTTATCCCCCCCCCTTTTCTTTCCGCAGCGCCGTCCGCCGCCGCCGCCGCCGTCGTCGCGACCTCCGACCTCATCCTGGGGAAGAACTCGTCGCTCGCGCTGCTCGAGTGCCGCCTCGTGCCGTCGGGCGACGAGGTGGTGGCTCGCTCGTGGCTCCACAATGGCTCGAAGATCCACGGCGACTGGGTGCCGAGCAACTACATGAACCACACGTGAGTCACGGCCGCACCATCGAGGTTGTTCTTTAGCTCGCCGCGCTGACGTGCCGTCCGTCCGGTTGTGCCGTCGGGGTTGAGCCGCTGTGCGTCTGCCCAGCGGGATGCCCCACCGGAGGACGGCCGACACGTGGGTTCGATCCCAGAAGCTCGGCGGTGACGTCTCGCTGCTCATGAGAAGCCGTTGCTGGGGCTGCGTCGATTCACCCTCCACACCTCCCAGTCATTGAAATTGATAATGGGGGAGCCCTAGTCGTACCGCGCGGTGTCCGACGTTGCGCTGCCCGTGCTGGGAGCTTCTGCAGCGGAGCGTGCGGAACAGCGTGTGCAGTGCAACCCAAAAACACACGGGAGAGATCGCAACAAAGAGCAGCACTATTGAAGGTGTGAATACGTTTCTGGTATGATAATTGTTTTTTTACCCTTTTATCTGGCAACAAAACTGACACCTTTTTTACAAGGAGTCATGTTTGCATAGACCACAATACCTGCAGTCATAATGCAAACAAAAAACATAACTCTGATAATGTATGCACTGTCCTTGAAGTTGATTGGTCCACACCCGAGACAGCTTTCCTTAGAGCCTAGTCTCACATGGTGTTGGACCAGATGACGCCAAAAGGCGCACAACTCAAAGACAATGCACCATCAGAGTATGAGAGCTCGGGGTAAGCATTTACACCATTGGAACCTCATTTGCCAGTAAAAGAAGGGTAAAAAACCAATTATCATATTTTTTACTGGCAAATGAGGTTCCAATGACGTTTCTGGTAGTCGATACGTGTTAATACGTTTCTTGCATTGAGCAAGGTTATTTTTGTTGTAAGAGACGACGATGATGATGATGGGAGGAGGAGGATGGAATTACAAAGTGGAGGAGTGAGAGGGAATAATCTGAAAAATAAGTGAGGTGACCTGTAGTGTGGTGATTGTGTGGGTGAATGCGTGGGTGAGTGGGTGTGGTAAAGTGCACATAGCCTGGCACAAGCGCCATGGTGAAAGTCACCGCCACTTCGTGGCGAATGGCGATTGCTGAGTGGGTGAGTGAGAGCGATTGGTTAGGTGAGCGAGTGTGTTGTGCGGTGGTTGAACACAGTGTGGATTAGAGGCCGACCGAAACTAAATTTCTGGTTTCGGCCGAAACCAGACCGAAAGTAAAAAATAGACTTTCGGCCGAAACTGAAGCCGAAACCGAAAGTTTAACAACACTTTTGACCGAGACCGAAACAGGAAGGTATATAACCAAAGTTACCGAACACAAGATTCATGAAATATGTTACGATGCAATGCTACTTTAATTAAACATAAATCTAGAACTAATTATTCAGAGCCTGCAGTAAGAGTTGCTAAATATCAAATCTTTAGGTGTTACTTACTTAGTAATTATATCCATAAACTAACGAATGTTGTAGTTAAGAAACAACAGTTTTTCCGCATTCAGCCAGACATTCTGTTGACCGGTCGTATATACATTAGCAGACCATGGCTGCGGCTGTAACCTCGCTCCCAAGCTGCTGCTGCTGACGTGTGTGTGTTTGCAGCCTATCGCATAGGATTGCCTAGCGCCGACTGACCGGCCGATAGGCAGAGTGATAGACGTAGCACTAGCGTTACATTCTACAAATAGATCTTCGGTTGACGAATGACGACCGAAAGTCAATATCAGTTTCGGCCGAAACCAAAAGTAAATAATTGACTTTCGGCCGAAACCGAAAGTATGCCGGAAAAGGCCATTTGCCTACTTTCGGCGCCGAAACCGAAACCGAATTTCGGTCAGCCTCTAGCGTGGATGAGACGCAACAGTCGGTCTGCAAAACCGATGCCTCCGCATGGATTGACGAATCGCCGAGCGGTAGTAGGGTAGTAGCGACAGAAGAGCGTTGAAGAGGCGACTGACCGCTGGAGCAATGAGTTCGGCTCGGACGCACACGGGTTTTAAGAAGTCACGGTTTGCACGCAGCGAGAGTGCACGAGACTGGTGGTGGAGTCGCAGCCAAAGGGGCGGAACACGCCCCAGAAGTTCCCGACAACCATCTCCGGAACGGTCTCGCTTGAACGAGCGCGAGGGCTTGGGAAGGCCTTCATCCAGCAGTGGACAGACTGCGGCGTGCGCTGGCGATGACGCCAACGATGACAAGCACGTGTGTTGACCCGCGACGTTGCCCTTGGCTGAGCTCTCCTTGTCGCGCCATGACGCCGGTCTGCTGCACTTGGCACCGTTTTGTCAACACAGTTTGCCCATATTTTGGCAACCGCCGTTAATTGCTGCCAAGCCAAAACTAACTCATCCGGTTTTTCACATTGCTTACATTTTTTATTTTCACCCAATGTTCTACAAGAGACGAGGAGTCATCACCCCAACCCCCCCCTACCCCCCTGCCAAACAACACGACCTTTGGCAGAAGACCGCGTTGCAAAGTCTGCGGTAGGCCTCAGCAGGGTAAGGTAATTTACCCTTAAATTTCGATTTAAAGCTTTCGTGACTGCAGGGATTCATCTTCTTGGTTCTTTCGGTAAAGTCATGTAGAAGGGAAGTAATTTACCCTTTTTACCAGGTAAAACCGGGTAAAAGAGTAAAGGTAAAGGTGTCGACATGCCAAGGTAAAGGGTCGGGTAAAGGTAGCGTGGAAGAATTACCCGGTAAACACCTTGTGTTTACCGTAAACACCTTGCGTTTGCCGCTCGCTAAAAGCTCCGTGGCGCAGTCCGTGGCCTCCATTTAAAATTGGAATCATCGAGAGTATTCTACATGAATAAAGCGCTCTACCTAGCATTTACCTGTTACAAACCTTCTTCATGTGTAGCAGTACCCCAGTAATTACCCTGTCATCGGGCAATGTGTATGGGGTAAGGGTAAAAGGTAGGGTAAAGGTAGGCTCGTTGTTTTTACACTTTTACCTTACCTGCTAAAGGGTAAAAGGTAGGGTAGAGTGATTGTATTGTGGTAAGGTAAAAGGTAGGGTAAAGGTAGGCTCGTCGTTTTTACCTTTTACCTTGCCTTGCCGAGGCCGAGTCTGCGGGTACGACACCGCACGGGGGCAAGCCGCGGCATGAGTAACCAATCGCAGGCCCGCGCCAATTGCCTCTCGCGGAATGAAAGGGTTCTCACTGAGCTACAATTACACTCGTCGTTGTAATCTCCGCAGCCCGCCGTGCATTTAAAGTTCCCGTTCGTCGCGATGATGATCGGCGTCGTAACGTCGCCTCGTCCAAAGGGTAGAAGGAAGTCCGGCTCGACGAATACCCTCGAACTTTGTGGCTGCGTCTCGTTGTCGTCATCGTCATCGCCCCGTAACTTGCCACAACTGGGCCTCCACAACACAGGTCGCAAACGGGTTTTGATTCCTTACCCGTACCCGTACCCGGCCGCACCAGGGTCGCAAATGCGTACCCGTACCCGTACCCGGCCGGGTACGGGTACCCGTTCCCTACCCGTACCCGTACCCTACCCGAAGTGAGTGACAAACGGTTACTCACCAGTGACTCACGGCCTACCCGTACCCGTACCCGGCCGCACCAGGGTCGCAAACGGGTACCCGTACCCGTACCCGGCCGGGTACGGGTAGCCGGGTATCGGGTAGGGTATGGGTATCGGGTACCCGGTTGCGACCTCTGCTCCACAATGGCCGTTGATGCGGCCGTTCTTGTGCTTTCAGCGTTCGTAGCTTGCTCGAGGCCGGCGCTTACACCTGCCTCTTCGGCAGCAAACACAACTCCTGGAACGCAACCGTTCTGGTCAAAGGTGAGCGGTCACGAGATTCAGATACGGTCGGTCATCGAATCATCCGGCGCACCGATTGTCCGGCTGCTTCCAACATTTATCCGGTGGTCCCAGGCCAATCCGGTGACACCGGCAAATCGCTCGAAAAGCGGTAAACAGTCTGGAGATCGGTACCACTGTGTGTAGCGTTACAAAAAAAAGTAGCTTTGCTTGATTTCAGTGTTAAATAATACATACAGTGCATTATACACTACATACAACTTAAACAATGAAAATACTGCACGTTTATACATCGCCCCATGCAGAATCATCGAGGTTAGAGTGGTAAGTATGGTACAGTAAATACAGTAACTTTTTAAAGTAGGATATGTATTTTTGTCTATTTGTTTATTCATGCCAATGTCATCTAGTAAACTAATTTGAAACGCACAAAAATACTACAGCACCTAAAAACATTACGCCATACAAGAATGTGTCAAAAAATAAGCTACTTTAAATAATGATGATCGGTGATTATCCACCGTTTTTGAAAATCTCTCCCGAAGCCGCCGGATAATCGGCGATCTCCTGCATTACGTGCGTAATCATGCCACCCCCTTTCGTGTGCCGTGCCGGCCTTCATAAGGTTGCTCGCCAACAGAACTTGCCCCAACAGTCTGTTAAGTCTACACGGGCGATCTTCGCATAGAAATCAAACTGATGACCCCTGCGTTGCAAGCGCAGCGCTCACCATCGTCCCCCAATGCGAGCACTGGCGGGGTGGCACTTGAAACACGATGGGGCAGAGTTTTTTAAACCCCCACCCCCGCCCCCATCCGCACCGCCTCTGTGCTCCGAGCGGCTTAAATGGGGACGCCAAAGTCGATCGGCAAGTCGCGTGCGGTGGGGTTAAATGTGGGTACTCTCACCCGCTCCAACATGTCAGCGTGGAAGAGTAGGCCAAATTACCCTCCGCTAGAGGGGGCTCTCGCTCTCCAGAGCTCCGTCTCGTCGAGGCCTTTCCAGTGGCCCCGTTAACTTTTGCAACAAAGCCAAAGGTACCCCCCCCCCCCCCCCCCCGCGTAGGCGTCGGGGGCAAGTCGCTCGCCCTGCCGCGGCGCTGACTGCCCCCGTCCCCGCGTCGCTCTGCTCGCAGCCGCCCCCCAGTTCGACGCGGTGTCGTCGGGGGGCAAGAAGGAGCACAAGAAGGACCACAAGAAGGACCACAAGAAGGAGCGCA
>NC_083828.1:8010716-8078216 GCF_015708825.2 Lethenteron reissneri | reverse complement strand
ACACATTCGCTCACACACACGCTCACACACACGCACACTCACACGCACACTCACACGCTCACACACACGCTCACACACACACTCACACACACTCACACACACACTCACGCACACACGCTCGCACACACGCTCGCTCACACGCACGCTCACACACTCACACTCACTCACACTCACACACACACTCACACACACACTCACACAAAGAAACCAAAGGTGCCCCGTGTAGCCTACACATAACCATCAGGGCAAGTGCTGTCGGCGAGCAGCTATGAAGGCTGGCACGACGCACGAAGAGGGTGGTGTGGTCATAGCACCACGCCCGGCCGCCTTTGTCTCCCCCCCCCCCCCAGTGCTGATAATGTCGCGTACCTCGCACACCTATGCTGTGTTCACGTAACAACAACAACAACAAACAAACAAGCAAACGTCAACTCGTAACACTGCGCCGCCGCCGCACGGCGTCCGCTAAATTGCCCTCGAAGAGAGGGAGAGGGACGGCTGAGGGGTGCGAGGGGGTGACGGGGACGAGTGGTAAGGCAGCGGTAGCAGCGGGGCGGTGAGCCGGCGCCAAACGTTGCCCAAGCTCTGTGGTTCCCGACATATGGCGATGTTTTCGGCCAAATCAATGACGAGGATTTTACGTAGCGTTTTTTTGTCGAAGGCGCTTTACAAGAATTGCAAAGTGTCCGCTAGTTATTGGTCGATGGGGAAAAGTGAGTGTTGGGGTGGGGAAGGGATGGCAATGGAGGGTGGTGGTAGGGAAAGAGAGAGGGGGTGAAGTTAGGAAGAGGAAGGATGATATTGGTAGGAATCTCTTCTGGTTCCACCTGCCCACAGGGGATTATTGTGTCCGTCCGTCGTGCATCCAAAAATGGGAGGGGTGGGGCTGGGTGTAGAGGGGAGGGTGGGGAGGGGCTGGGTGGTGAGGGTGGGGCTGGGTGGGGAGGGTCTGGTCACCCCGTGGTGCCCTTATAAAACTCAACGTTTAACCTACTCACGCCGGCTTGTGCCCGCCCTCACAGTCGGGCATATTTGCGGAACACACCACGCCGCCGTTGACCCTGGCCATTGACCGAGCAACCCAACGTTCCTACCAGCTCCCTCCGCAGGACAATGTGTTGAAGGGTGATGATAGGGAGAGGGAGGGCTGGCGAGGTTAGGAAGGGGGGGGGGGGTTGGTTAAGGTTTGAAGGATGCGTGCAGGAAGTGGTAGAAGGGACACGCTATTGAAAAAAGATTATTCTCAAGGGAGGAACAAAAACGAACGATTGAAGTTGGCTGTGTTGACGTGGAGTCGGGAGTTTATTCCAACGGAGGGGAGCGGAAACGTGACTGAGTACAGAGAGGGAGGGGGGGAGGGCATAGTGAGGAACAATGGAGATTGTGAACGCAGGGGCCGAGATGAGAAGCGGAGCACCCTGGGAAAGACTACTGGAGGAATCCGATGAGCTGAGAAGCTCGTGTTCACGGATGTCCAGCAGGGGCACGGGGGAAGAGCGTTTCAACAACAAACGGTACAAAAACACGATAGGAATGCGAAGTACTAGAAAGGTAAAAAAAATCACCCAAACACACACAAACATTGAACCATCCTCGTCCTACCAGGCAAAGCCCACTGAGGTATCAACTTGTTTTTCAGAAGCGACTTGGTCACAAATGATAGCTCAACAAAGTGGCCCATCATTTGGACAGTTATAGCACCAAAATAATCTAAATAACTAAACGCGTGTTTCTAAATGTGGAGGGAAAACCCGGAGGTATAAAATCCACGCGAACACGGAGAGAGAGAGAGACACGCAAACTCCAAATATACAGCAGCAGGCGTCAGGGTTTGGATCGAACCCACGACCTCCTGCATACCAGGCGAGGGAGATCGATGGCATCCACACTCTGCCGGTAATGCCTTCTCCCGCCGAGCCAGAGTACGGGTCCTACTCGACACCCGCTTGATCCGCCAACCCTCGCTACCTCCGTAGTGCTGGGTTTGCAGGCCACGTGCCCAGGCACAACCACCACCACCGCCACCCGGGCTAAGTATCGGATGTGTCACCGTGCCGCTCGTTTTGTCTGTCACGGTAACAGGAAGGGCGCAGCAGAGAATAGCCATGCCGACACGAAGGCCGTCAGGCAGAGGAACAGCAAGTAGACCGCCGTGCCTGACCGCACTCCGCACGACTGGAGGTAAGCGGGGGAGTGGAGCGCCAGGCGTGCAGTGACTCGCTTGCCGGTGATGTGCGATGGCTTTCCACGAATCAGGATTTGAGGTTCAGTTTGGTGTGGCTCAGAGGTGGTGAGGCCCAAGGGGGCACGTGGCTTTGCTGATGAATTTTACGTGGACCGCCTTGCGTGCCGCGTATCCCACGTGTTGGGCGTTGGCGTTGAATTTTATTTTTACACGCTTTCATTTAACTCACTGTCTGTTGTCGTCGTTGTTGTTGTCATTGTATCCTCAAATCTTGTAACTCAATTTTAACCCACTTCCCAATATGGTATCGACTTGGTATACTTATGTCATACTGATGACAATACTATATTCCATCATAAAAAATAAAAAAATATGTATATTTTTAAACAGTCTTTTTTATATGTTATGTTTCGGCTTGGGTCTAATTGTCCACGCTCAACTGACGTTGGCTGTAATTGGCCACGGTCCCTTACATTATGGCAAGCTTCGGGGCCACTTCCTGGAGTCGTGGAGTTCTTCCCATTACTAGGACATTTCATAAAAGCGTGTTTTAAAAAAAGTTTTAAAAAATATTACTTATTTGTAAAGCACTCAGAACCCTGATTGACGTGAGGGCTGCTATGTAAATTACATTGTCTGCATTCCATGCATTTTGTTACTTGTCCTCTCCACAACGACGATCGTGGCTATTTGTGTCGTGCATTGCAGAGTTTTTCGCTGAACCAGGACCCATATCTAACAGAGAGTGAGTCCCTTGCCTAGTAAACATCTGGCAGGTCACCAGCATTAGTTCAAGCGAGCCTCACTCTGCTGCTGCTGCTGATGAGACGCTGGATGTTGCGCCGGTCGAGAGTTTGCTTCAGTTGAACCAAAAAAACAGAAATCACCGCCAGAAGGCCGCGTGGCCGATGGCATGTCTAAAAAACTACTTTTATATATTTTTCGTCACACGCAGGGCCCAGATGTGGGCAAGGAGGCGTGCTGTACGCTTATTTACTTTACGACTTCAACAGGGCCGATAGACCATACTTCACCACGCTGGCCAGCACGGGTCGGTGAAGGGTTGGTGGCGCGCCAGGGCTGGGTTCACAACATCGCTCGCCTCCCTCCCGATGTTGGCCGTGGTTCGGAACTCGAATTCTTTTCGAGCCGCCGTGCTCCTATCGCGCTGCGCTAACCGTGGCGCCGCCGCTCCTTCCCGTTCTTCCTGCGATGGAACCCCATGTGGAGCTGGCGCGATGGGGGCGGCGGCGGCGGCTGCGACGCCCAGTGGAGACGGAGACGGCAGATTTGTTTTTCGAGTTGGGGAAAGAATTTAACGGCGCGGCGCCCCAGAGAGACGGGGATTTGTTTAAAAGATCTAATAACAATGGTAACAGCAGCCGCGCGCACTCTGACCCCCGCCGCCGCTGCTGCTGCCGCTGCAGAGTTTCACTCGGGGCCTTTAAATGCAGACTTTGCCCACGGTGTACCGGCCAGCACCACCGGACTTGCGATCAAGAGGTCGCGGGTTCGATTCCATCTCCCGGGGCGGTGGTTGAAGCGACGAGGCTTATCTTTAAATCCACCTCCCCCTCCACCTCTCCTCCGCCTCTGTCCAACCGGCGGTGTGAATGGGTCCGTGACAGTGAGCCAAGCGGCAGGCCGCGGGCGGCGGGGTTAAAGCGTGGGTGTTGCCGCCTCTTCCGAGTCGTCTGGCCAGCGTGGAAGAGTAGGCCAAATACCCTATGTAGAGAGAGGCTTCATATTCTTAGGTTTTTTTCGGTAAAGTCACGTAGGTAAACATTTAAAATGAATAAAAGTAAAATAAAATAAAAATCACGACGTTTCGGAGGCAACACAAGCTTCCGTCTTCAGGTGGTACCGTCACAGCACGATAGCTGTATCAAGTGAGAGAAATTCCAAGAAACAGTATTTGTATATATACTGGTTGAGGGTGGGAGGAGCCAAGGTAGGCCCTGAATATTATTTTTGTGAGGTTCGGTGCGGCTGAAGCACGCTGTTAGGAATGAGCCTTTGTTGTGTAAACTGGATGCGGATGATGTAAAGGTGCGTGTAAATGGGACTGGGTGATGCGGCTGAAGGCTTCAAATCTAGTATTAGAAAACTCCCCGCCCACCTCCCACGCATTTCACAATTAGCACTGTTCGCATTCCTGCATTTCCCATAAATATGCTAAATTGCTAAATATGCTAAATTCCTCTTCAAATGCAAATTATTTTGTCAAGGCTCTCTTCCTCCTCCCTCACAGCTTAAATAGACACTCCAAGCCTAAGACGTGTCATTTAGACTCTGTCTTATCGACAGACATGTTCTTCACCTGAGGACGGCTGCTTGCGTTGTGGCCGAAACGTCGTGAGAATTATTTTATTATGTTTTATTTTTATTATTTTATTACTTCCCTTCTACGTGACTTTACCGAAAGAACCAAGACGATGAATCCCTGCAGTCACGAAAGCTTTACATCGAAATTTAGAGAGAAGCTCCCGAGAGCTCCCTCTAGTGGAGGCCGCTTCCGCTGGCAGTGGCACGCGCAGGCAGCCGCAGGGCCTGCTCCTTCACCCTCGACCGTGCCGCTACGCCCGTCAACAAACAACATTGGCGGCAGCTGACGCAGGATCCACCCTCGTGTTCCCACGCCGGGGCCAAGATCCGCAAGCTCGCCGTCGGTTTCCTGCGCCGCGTGGTGCCGCTGCCGGCGCAGCTGCAGGCGCGGTCTCTGGCTGTGTGAGCGCGCGTTGTTCCGCGCGTTGTTCCGCGCGATGTCCCCGATGTTTTCTCCGCCACCTGCCAGCTCAAGCCTTCCCGTGCATCGTGTGACTCCCTGTGTGGCCACCCCGAATCCCTCCGCCGCTCTCATGGACACATCTCTGTATCTCCATGTGAAACTAGCTGAGGCCTCCCGTAACTCGCGTGACTTCAGTGAGTGGCCACCCCCACTCTGAGCCCCTCACGTCACCGCTCACTTGCCGTGCAAAATATATCCATTATTGCGCCCCCTCCCCCCCCCCCCAAATACAAAAGTCGATTTACGTTTTGCATTGTGTACAGACTGGAAGCTACTCACATGCCAAATTTCAAGTTTGTTGCATGTTGGGAAGTATGCTAAACATTTCAAACAGTCACACACATTCACAAATTTCCCTTATATATATAGATACCCCATGCCTTTACAGGGGCCATTTGAAGAAGGGTTCTCGGTGCTAGCTCTGTGATATCCGCTTCTGCGCGCCATCCTCTAACACAGCAGTGACTCACTCGTCGGCGATTGCTCTCAATAAAAACGTCTCTCTATCTAAACCAGCTCAAGCCTCCCGCGAACCACGTGACTTCTGTGAGTGGCCACCCCCACTCCGAGCCCCTCCCCCTCGCCCCGCCCACTGTGAGAACAGACGCCGCTCCGTGCAGCAGCAGCACTAGCAGCGAGTCCCTGACGCAGCCCTCTTCTCTCTCTCCTCGTCTCTCCTGGCCCTGTGCTCCCGTTCCTCCGCTCTTTCCCCATCCTCTTCCTCACATTCCCCATTCCTCTCCTCCTGCTGCTGCTCGTTGATTATAAGACTTGACTCCCAATGTTTGTTGTAACGTTCTTACCCGCCCCTTACTGGACATCTGTGAAGAAGAGCTTTACAAATCATCGGATTCCTCCAGCACGAAAACATTTCTGCTTCTTCTCTGTTTTTGTTGCAGCAACATGCGGGCCAGGCAAATCACACCGGGAGATTCCGACAACAGGATGCAATGCACTCTCTGGTTCTCTTTCATGTGGTCCAGCTGCGCCGTAATGGACGATGTCTCCTGATTTGAAGGTTTCGTGGCTGCAGGAATCCATACTCTTGGGTTCTTTCGGTAAAGTCACGTAGGTAGAGCAATAAAGAATAAATCACGACGTTTCGATCGCAACACAAGCAATCGTCATTAGGTAGAAAGATACAGCAGTAGAAGTGTTCAGTTCAGATCGAAACGTCGTGATTTAGTATTTATTTTTCCACCAACGTGACTTTACCGAAAGAACCAAAGAGTATGGATTCCTGCAGCCACGAAAACTTCAAATCAGGAGACAACATCCATTCCGGCGAAGCTGGAGCACATGAAAGAGCCAGAACGAAGGGGGGTAGCCCCCCCCTCTGCCCCAAGCCGGGAACTTCTCCTTGAATTTAATATTCGGTTCCTGAAGAAGGTCCCCATCACTTGGAGCGAAACGTCGGACGTCGCGCCGAACGACGCGCGGGAAACGCGGGAGTGTTTTTGTGTGTTCTCACACGGTCGTGATCTTCCCTGCAGGACGTCCCAGCGGGAGATGGAAGGTGCGGAAACGGAAACAGACACCGGCCGTTCTTCGCCTACTTAGTGCATATAGTCTTCCCGACATCATCATGATCATCGTCGTCACCATCAGCCGTGGTCTATCCGCCGCTAGAGATGAAGGCTCTCCTCCCCGTGCCGTCGTCACACAATCTCCCGCGGTGTCGATATTTCCGCCACCCGTTTTTCTCCCTCGCGTGTGCGCGCCGATTTCATCGTCCGACCCTCCGCTGCGGTCGCCCTCCGACCGAGTGGCGCTGTTTTTCCTCCCGTCTCGCCCGTCGGCCGCCATCCCATCGCAGTTGACGCGTCCTGCCCAAGCCCGCTTACTTTTCCCACCGGCCCGTGCGACGTTTGTTGCCCGTAGCCCCGCGCGTCCGATTAGCCCGGTTGGCCACGTACGGTGCGAAAGATTCTTCTTGGTTCTTTCGGTAAAGTCACGTAGAAGGGAAATAATGTCTCAGACACTGTCTTTCCGACAGACCTGTTCTTCACCTGAGGACGGCTGCTTGCGTTGTGGCCGAAACGTGGTGAGAATTATTTTATTATGTTTTATTATTTTATTATTTCCATTCTACGTGACTTTACTGAAAGAACCAATAAGATGAATCCCTGCAGTCACGAAAGCTTTAAATCGAAGGTGCGAAAGAAGTTGAGCACACGTACACTGTGCGCGTTCACAATGACCACCAATGGGGATGAAAGTCACCTCCCCGCTTCTCTCTGTCTCTTGCTGTAAATCCAGAGCGTGCGCCTCACTGCTTTGCACACTTTTCAGCTCCCGCTTGGTCTTTTTTTCTGTCCGTGTCCCCGTGCATCCGATCGGAGGCACAGGGACACGGATAGCACTGAGGAACGTGAACTGCAGGTTGCTGACAGAACAAGAATGTATAAGGGACGCGTCTTCTTGGAAGGTTGTGTTTGTCAAAGCGCAGGGCATTACCGTCCCGCAAATACGTACACACGCGTACCACTCGTCATTTACATATCATCGTCATCATCGGCCATGGTCAGTCCACTGCTGGATGAAGGCCTATCCACGCCGTCTGCATCCATCATGTTTTCGCGACGCCGCAATCCATCTCGAGCTGATCTTGTCATTCCATCTCCGCTTTGGGGCGTCCTCGCCAGCAATTATGGACCTGGCTGGAGGGGGGGGGGGCATTCATCCCCATTGGTGGCTCTTGTGAAAATTCCACATTCCTATGACTGGGGCCAGTCCACCGAAAATACAACCACGGTTAGCTTACCCGCAAAGCGGTACCTATTTTAACCGCCCTGGAGGGATGATGACCGATGCAATGAAATGAATACCAGCCAGGTCTTAAACAATGTGTGTGTGTATGTGTGTGTGCTTAGATGCATTAAGAATAGAACCCCCGTAGCCTTATAGAGTATTGGGGGTAAGTGTTGTTAGCGAGCACCTATTAACGCCAGCACGGCGATCGAGCGGCTGGTGTGGTGACAATCACGCCCCACCGCCTTTGTCTTCCCATTTATGGTGCTTGCTCATTTGAGGCTGAGTCGACCTAGCGGAGGCCCGGGACGCTTTTAGATATTCATCACCGACGTTGGCCGGGTTCGTAGCGCAGCGCGCTAACTGCTGCACCACCGCTCCTCAGCACACGCAGATACCGTGTCACATATGCACGCGCGCACACTTGCACCGATGCACAGGCAATTGTAGAAAAAAAAATGCAGATATTTACATGCACACGTATATAGCAATGAGAATAGTTGTAAAAAAAAAGCATGCGTCAGATAACTATGCATTGTTACGAGATAAATTATACAAGCTGCTGTGTAACTTAGGGATTCGCCACCAATCCTGCAATTCGTAATGAGTTTCTTATCGGGTCGCAGTGTCTCAGTGTTTCACGATAACCCTCCACCACCTCGCGGCAGAGGCAGCCGGATCAAGGTTGCCCCGTGGAGTGCGAAGAGCGTCGCTTGGTGCGGTTCATCGGCGAGTCGGGCGGGTGTTGGATAAAGGCCAAAAGCTAAAACATTAACGATTTGCACCATTGGAACCTCCTTTGCCAGTAGCAAATTATGATAATTGTTTTTTTACCCTTTTATCTGGCAACAAAACTGACACCTTTTTTTACAAGGAGTCATGTTTGCATTGACCACAATACCTACGGTCGGAATGCAAACAAAAACACAACTCTGATAATCTTCTTGGTTCTTTCGGTAAAGTCACGTAGAATGGAAATAATAAAATAAATAAAATAAAACATTAAATATATTCTTATTTTATTTTATTATGTTTTTATTTTTATATTTTATTATTTCCCCTTACGTGACTTTACCGAAAGAACCAAGAAGATGAATCCCTGCAGTCACGAAAGCTTTAAATCGAAATTTAACTCGGATAATGTATGCACTGTCCTTGAAGTTGATTGGTCCACCCCTGAGACAGCTTTCCTTAGAGCCTAGTTTCACATGGTGTTGGACCAGATGACGCCAAAAGGCGCAATCAATTTCAAGGACAGTGCATACATTATCAAGTTGTGTTTTTTGTTTGCATTCCGACCGCAGGTATTGTGGTCAATGCAAACATGATTCCTTGTAAAAAAGGTGTCAGTTTTGTTGCCCGATAAAAGGGTAAAAATCTAATTATCATTAACGATTTGGTTGGAGGTTAAGCCGAGCAGAAGCTCAGGCAGCTTCCGCTAGCACCGGTGATGCTGGCTGTCATCTCCAGCGAAGCGTTTTAGTTTATATGTGTAAATAAAAATTGTCGAAATGTTGTTCGCCTTTTAACAACGCTACGGTTTTGCTGGTAAACCGAATCGATTGGTTGTGTCAGCCGTCTGGTGGTGCGGTGCAGATAACAGCTGGCGCCACGGTGGCTAGGAGATGTTAACTATCTCGCCTGGTATACAGGAGGTCGTGGGTTCGATCCCGACCCTGACGCCTGAATTATTTGGAGTTTGCGTGTCTCTCTCTCACCGTGGTCGCGTGGATTATTCTCCGGGGCCTCCGGTTTGCCCCTCCACGTTTAGAATCAACATGCGTTTATAGAGTATTTGGTTGCTATAAATGTCCACACGATGATGAGCCACTTCGTTGAGCTATCTTTGTGATAGCCAGGAGCTATATCGCTCCGTGGGCATAAATCTGGCAAAATAAACATCTATTTTTTAAAATAGCTTGGTGATGTTGGGGCCTTTTGTGCCTGGGAGCGAGTGCTCAGCCTGGCCTGTTTGCTGTTCAACTGTTACGTACCAATGTTTAAGACGTGAAAATGTGTGTTTCAAAAAGAAAAATGAAGCCACGTGCTGTTTCCGCTTCCAGTAGTGCTGTTTGTTGCTGGCTGCCTGCCTGGTGTCGCGAGATTATGGTGGCAGCTCGGTCACCACGAGCTGCTGAAAATCCCAGAATGTAAAATTCTCTTGCGCATTGCATTTGGTGAAATGTCAGCTCTGAGAATAAAAAAATGACATCAGTTTAACCGTCACGCGACGAAAATATCTCACAAGTGGATGGGGGGCGGTGTGGTGGTGATAGTGCTGCTCGCCACTGTGCCTGTGGAACAGAGGAGACTTTACGAAAGAGAAGAAGATAAATAAGGCATCTCGGAGGTAACTCTGTGATCTCCACTTCTGCAGGGCCGTTCTCGAATAACGCCCAAGGGTTGCACTCCTGCGTGCACACTCGGATTTTAAATTCGTGGGAAACCTGAAATGTTGTCGTTTTAGAAACTTGTTTGCCAAGTCGTAAAGTATTCTTAGGTTTTTTCGGTAAAGTCACGTAGGTAAAACATTAAAATTAATAAAAGTAAAATAAAATAAAAATCACGACGTTTCGGAGGCAACACAAGCCTCCGTCTTCAGGTGGAACCGTCACAGCCACGACAGGAATATGAATCCTTGCAGTCACGAAAGCTTCAAATCAAGCCGTAAAGTGTCACCCACCCCACTTCTTTTATTTCCGCCGATTGAAACGATCCGGACAGGTAACAGCGGAGCACCGCTCTCTTCGTGCGCACGATGGCAGTAGCAGTAGCAGAAGCAGCAGCAGCAGCAATGTGTTCAGGAATCGAATGTCAATGTCGAGTTCTTCCAGCCGCGACGAGATGGCTTCAGTAGAGAGAGAGAGAGACCGTTGCCGCCTTGATTATTCCTCCAATTTGAATGAGCGCAGACAACAGCGGGTCACGATATGCTCCACATCATTAATGCACTGGAATCGAATTTCTCTTTGTCGTCCATCGTAATTGTGTCGCATCTGAATGTATTCTAACAACGGTGATAGCGATGTCCGGTGTCTTGTGTGTTGCAAACAAAATAAAATAATACGTCCCACGTGATTTCGGCTTGTACCGTGATGTGTTCGACGTTTCGCCGCCACGCGCTGGGAGCTTCTTCAGGAACTGAAGACATCACAGCGGAGAGCCAGACAGCGCAACGGCGAAAATAAACTTCTTCTTGGTTCTTTCGGTAAAGTCACGTAGAATGGAAATAATAAAATAATAAAAGAAAACAATAAAATATTCTCACGACGTTTCGGCCACAACGCAAGCAGCCGTCCTCAGGTGAAGACCAGGTCTGTCGGGGAGATAGCGTCTGCAGTCACGAAAGCTTTAAATCGGAAAATAAAATTTCGCAGTAAAATAAAACTGCGTTCAGCAATTTAAACAAAATTTAATTTTTGTCTATTTGGTTGTCGTTGTTGGGGGTTGGGTTTTCAGCTGTGCAATAGGCGATGAATCGAACAAAGCCGGCCACCGCATCGCGCGCTTTCGGATGCGCTTTTGCGGGCCGTCTGGAACGCTCTTGCTTCCGATATTAGGAAGCCACTGGGGCTGTGCACTTTCAAATCATCATCTGATAAACTAATTTATTTAAAACGGATTTTAGTGTTTAGTGTGTTGTCCTTCCCCCGCACCTCCGATTAGCACGGTTGGCTACGTACGGTGCGAAGGAAGTTCAACATACACGTACAAGGAAGCGATGATGGTTGTGGTGACTTGGGCTGCCACGTGGATTTTTACAATGTTTAAAGCCAAACAAGTTTTGATAAAACAGTCATTCGAGGAAATGTGCAGAGGACCTGTTTAGATGGATGGTGGTTTTGGTGACAGTTTAGCGACCAATACCAGGGACGGTTATCTGAACCGGTGTTGGGCCTCCCTTAGGTAGACTCGGCCTCAAATGAGTACGTGGTGCAGTGTGTGGTAAACATCGCTGCTCAGGAGACAAAGGCGGCCCGGCGTGGTGCTGGGCACCCCCCCCCCCCTCGTGTATTGTTCTCGCCTTCATAGGTGCTCGCTAACAACACGTGCCCCAACAGTCTGTTCGGGCTATGTGGGGGATGTTTGTCTTTGTACGTGTGTGTGTACGTGTGTGTGTGTACGTGTGGGGCTTGCGGAGCCCCAATGCGGTTTCAGGAAAGGGCGGTCCTGCACAGATGCCATAGTTTCTGTCCGTCTGCTACAGCAGAGGTGTAGGGAATTCCAACAAGACCTACATCTCTGCTTTATTGACCTGGTCAAGGCCTATGATACCATCAGTAGGACTGGGCTCTGGGTTGTTCTTCGTGCTTTTGGAGTCCCTGACCCTCTGCTCACGATCATTAAGGACCTTCATGATGGTGAGCGGGCCCGGGTAAAACTACGTGGCCGGGAGTCGGAGCCTTTCCCTGTACACCTTGGGGTGCGACAGGGATGTCCTCTGACTCCCACATTATTTAACATCTATTTTGACCGCGTAGTTCGTGAAGCCTTCAATAGCTGTACCGGGGGAATTTTCATTTGATACAGATATAATGGGAGGCTGATCTATGCCCGGGTGCGATCAAGGGATGGCTTCCTATTGGTCAACCACGTTTTGTATGCCGATGATTTGGTAATAGCTGCTCATTCAGAGGAGTTGAAGATGCTGCTGTTGAGACTGGAGTGTGCCACTAAGAAGTGGGGCCTTACCATCAGCCCCACCAAAACTAAGCACCTGGACTTGCCGATGACCGTTACCAGCGGTGTCAAGATCTCTGTGGAGGAGGCTCGTGAAGGACGCTACTGGGCAGTTGGAGGCAGTCGCCCTCCAACAACAACGGAGGGCGGAGGAGCGACGCTCACAACAACGAGCGGAGCGCCGGGTGGCTAAAGCACAGCAAGTTGGCACAGTAGGGGGCACAGGTGGTGCATCAGCCAGTCATCTCGGTCATCTCGGTCAGTCGACCCGTGGCACCTGCTGGGTCTGCCCCGTGACCTCCTGCCAGCGGGCGTTCGACACTTCACGTGGCCTCAAGGTGCACTTGGCCTGGCACAAGCATCGTGGTGACGTCACCGCCACTTAGTGGCGAATGGCGGTTGTTGTTGTTGTACGTGTATGTGTGTACGTGTGTGTGTACGTGTGTGTGTACGTGTGTGTGTGTACGTGTGTGTGTACATGTGTATGTGTACGTGTGTGTGTGTACGTGTGTGTACGTGTATGTGTGTACGTGTGTGTACGTGTGTGTGTACGTGCGTGTGTGTGTGCGTGTGTGTACGTGTGTGTGTGTACGTGTGTGTACGTGTGTGTGTGTACTTGTGCCACAGTGCCGGCCTTCGTAGGTGCTTGCTATTCGCTAACAGCACTTGCCCCAACAGTCTGTGAAGACTACACGGAGGGAGAGCGGGTGGGGGGTGGATCTTTGTCAATGTTTTTATTTTGACACCGTGGATCGGAGGTTCCCTCTGCTGCCACGAGGTGGCGTCACGCCACCTCGGTACCAGCTGGGCCTCCTCCGACCATAAATGACGTCACGCACCTGGTGGGGGATCAGACATTTGTGACGATGTGTGACGATGGGGGGGGGGGGGGGGGGGTGAGAAATGTGACGTCACATCAAAATGCACAACTTTAAATAAATATAGACAACACGTTCTGCTTAATGAAATATACTTTTTGATAAATGTTTTCTCCTACAACATCAGAGTGCAGCGCCACATTAAATACGCACTACAATGACAATAGTTTAAAGCGATTTGAAGCATGTTTTATTTTAGGGGGGGGCAGAGCTTTGTGACGTCATATTTTTTGTCATTTATGGACGGCCCCTTACCTTCAAGCGGCGATCAAGAGGGGCCTCCAGACAGCTGGGTTCTATCCCAGGGCATCTCAAGTGTCCAAGAACAAGCGAGGCCTTTGATTGATTTACAACATCACCAAACTTTTACCGAATTCACCGGATTATCAGACGCACCCCGAAAACTTGCCAATAAAGTCTGTAGACGAAAATGTACGGTGTGTACAATCGATAATCGATTGTCAGAGGTGGTCCCGGGTCGATTCAAAGGCTGTCAACCAGTCCGGCGATCAGCACCGTGTGCATGCCAACACAAAGTAGCTCCACTTGAATTTCGATTTAAAACAGGTCTTCTCGACAGACCTGTTCTCCACCGGAGGACGGCTGCTTGCGTTGTGGCCGAAACGTCGTGATAATTATTTTATGATGTTTTATTTTTATTATTTTATTATTTCCATTCTACGTGACTTTACCGAAAGAACCAAGAAGATAGCTCCGCTTGATTTCAATGTCCAATTCGACACAGCTCCCGATCACCGCTCTATGCGGAGTCGTCGAGATTGGGAGTGGTAACTTCGCTGCAGCGAAACGCGGCATCTGTTCGTTTATTTTACGGCAATTTCACGGAGCGAACACATTTAAACAAGCAAAAACAACGTTTACACACACAACCCCTAAAAACATAACGTTGCTATTTTAAATAATGATTGTTAGTGATTAATTACCCGGCGCCCCCCCCCCCCCTGCCGGAAAATCCACAATCGATTGCATTTTAAACTTCTTTTGCACCGTACGTAACCAATTGGAGGTGCGGGGATGGACTCCACACAGTGCCTCAATAACATTGCACATTCAAATTGGACAATCGATACCACATGGGGGGGCTCTTTCCCTCTCTCCGGGGTCAACTGCACACGTGTTCCCAGAAGCCACGGCGATGGGAGTTGAGTTTGGGGGGAATTGGCCCTTCTGCTATTCTGTAGGGTCATTGCCCGAACCGTCGCCTATTGCTGGTGAGGTTTCGATTTAAAGCTTTCGTGACTGCAGGGATTCATCTTCTTGGTTCTTTCGGTAAAGTCACGTAGAAGGGAAATAGTAAAATAATAAAAATAAAACATAAATATATGATTTTATGACATTATTATATGATAAAATGGTGCCATATTTATTTTATTATTTTTTATTATTTTATTATTTCCCTTCTACGTGACTTTACCGAAAGAACCAAGAAGATGAATCCCTGCAGTCACGAAAGCTTTAAATCGAAATTTAATTCTCACGACGTTTCGGCCACAACGCAAGCAGCCGTTCTCCCTTCTACGTGACTTTACCGAAAGAACCAAGAAGATGCTGGTAAGGTGTTTATATTTTTTTCCCTATTTTGAGTAGTCTTGATTTACAAATGTATTGACTTTCAATTTCTATTTTATCTCAACTAGTTTTTATTGCCGTTTAACTCGAGGTGCCGTTCCGTGGCTCGCCGCCAGGAGGAAGCGGTAGAGCAAGTGGACAAAATCGTCATCTGTTTCCATCTGTACGGGGGCGTCGAGTGCTGTTACCCCCTCGTGGGATATTCCCCGGGTGCCCCCGTGTCATCCCACGCGTACAATGAAACAGCCCTCGTGAATTAGCCGAAACGCACACAATCAGAACCGAATATAGCATCAGCAGCAAGCAGCAAGACCTTCCTGAAAACGATTCATACGACTCATTTGGACTCTCCGGGATTACAAGACATCAACAACAACAACAACAACAAAAGTCACGATTATTCTAACACGACACCAACTCGACTCGTGTTTGCTACGGCGTGTAGCCACCGCGCGTTGACAACGATTGCAGTGGGTTTAACCCCCTGCTGCTGTTTGTCTCCAACCTCTTGATGGGTCGCACACACGCGGTGCGTCAGGGAGGTACATCGCATCGTCTGAAATGACCTTGCTTTTATTTGTTACTGCTGCTGCTGCTGCCACTGCTGCCGCCACTGCTGCTGCGTCTACTCTGCTGTTGCTGCTGTGTGCTGATATTGTTGTTGCTACTGCTGCTGCTGTCACTGCTGCTGCTGCTACTGATGCTGCTACTGCTGCGTCTACTCTGCTGTTGTTGCAGCTACTGCTATTGCTGCTGCTGCTGTAGCTGCTGCTGCTGTAGCTGCTGCTGCGTCTACTCTGCTGCTATTGCTGCTGCTATTGCTGCTGCTGTAGCTGCTGCTGCTGCCGCCACTGCTGCTGCTGCTGTTGTTGCTGCTGTCTGCTCATATTGATGTTGCTACTGCTGCTGTAACTGCTGCTGTAGCTGCTGCTGCCACTGCTGCTGCTGCGTCTACTCTGCTGTTGCTGTTATTGCTGCTGTAACTGCTGCTGCTGTAGCTGCTGCTGCTGCGTCTACTCTGCTGTTGCTGTTGTTGCTGCTGCTGTTTGCTGAAATTGCTGTTGCTAATTCTGCTCTTGCCGCTACAATTACCGCTGCTACCCCTGCTATCTGTTGCTATTGTTCGATGCTGCTAGTGATGTTGACTCAGTAGCAGCAGCAGCAAATTAGTCAATTAGGATTACACATCGCTACATTGTCACCCCCCCTCACCCCCCTTGCAGTGAATTACTGGCAGCACTGCCCTCCCTGTTTAACACGTTGTAGTAGGCTTTCGCGACCAATATTATCCATAATGAAAGGTTTTTGGGTTAGATCGCGTAAATATAATTGGGTCATTAAACCCGCCACAGCCAATTATTAGTGAAATTTGTCACGTTAACAGAACGTGCCAATTCGTTGCTAGTACAGCACACCGGTCTGTTGGAGAGTCAACCCACGGCATTTACAATTGTACATGTTTTCAAACCCACATTTTACAATTGTACATTTACAATTGTACAATTGTGCATTTACAATTGACAATTGTACATTTACAATGATACAATTGTAAATTTACAAATGTACAATTGTACATTTAAAATTGTACAATCTACAATTGTACATTTGTATCTACAATTGTACATTTGTACATTGTACAATTGTACAATGTAAATGTACATTCGCACAATTGTTAAAGTCGTGTGTTTGAAATCCCTTTCTTGACAACGAGTCAAGAGCTTTCCCTCAAGGCGCAGTGAGGAGAATAATAACAACAACAACAACAGCGGCTGTAGACAGACGGCAACACACACACACACACTGCAATGCCGTCCGCTCAACACGCGCGCGAGACGAGTTTTTTGACGAACGAGTGAGCAGATCGGCGGGCAGTGTCAGGGAGGGAGTGAGGCGCCTACCATGGACAGCTCCTCCGGCAGCGCGCAGACTCACTCCTCTGCACTGCGGTAACCCCCGCGCTAGGAACCACTCCGGGTACACGGCGTCCCCTGTCAAGGCAACTTCAACCACCTCCGCGTGACATTGTCCCGGGTTCGCCACCACGAGATACTTACCGCCACCGCCTCCGTTGTCGTCAGCAGGAGCAGCAGCAGCAGCAGAAGCAGCAGTAGCAGCAGCAGTAGCAGCAGCAGTAGCAGCAGTAGCAGCAGTAGCAGCAGCAGTAGCAGCAGAAGCAGCAGTAGCAGCAGTAGCAGCAGCAGTAGCAGCAGCAGCAGTAGCAGCAGCAGTAGCAGCAGCAGCAGTAGCAGCAGCAGCAGCAGCAGCAGTAGTAGCAGCAACAGCAGTAGCAGCAGTAGCAGCAGCAGCAGTAGCAGCAGCAGTAGCAGCGGCAGCAGCAGCGGTAGCAGCAGCAGTAACAGCAGCAGTAGCAGCAGAAGCAGCAGCAGCAGTAGCAGCAGCAGCAGTAGCAGCAGCAACAGTAGCAGCAGCAGCAGTAGCAGCAGCAGTAGCAGCAGTACCAGCAGTAGCAGCAGCAGTAGCAGCAGAAGCAGCAGTAGCAGCAGTAGCAGCAGCAGTAGCAGCAGCAGTAGCAGCAGCAGCAGTAGCAGCAGCAGCAGCAGCAGTAGTAGCAGCAACAGCAGTAGCAGCAGTAGCAGCAGCAGCAGTAGCAGCAGCAGTAGCAGCGGCAGCAGCAGCGGTAGCAGCAGCAGTAACAGCAGCAGTAGCAGCAGAAGCAGCAGCAGCAGTAGCAGCAGCAGCAGTAGCAGCAGCAGTAGCAGCAGCAGTAGCAGCAGCAGCAGAAGCAGCAGTAGCAGCAGCAGTAGCAGCAGCAGTAGCAGCAGCAGTAGCAGTAGCAGCAGTAGCAGCAGCAGTAGCAGCAACAGTAGCAGCAGTAGCAGCAGCAGTAGCAGCAGTAGCAGCAGCAACAGCAGCAGTAGCAGCAGCAGTAGTAGCAGCAACAGCAGTAGCAGCAGCAGCAGCAACAGCAGCAGCAGCAGTAGCAGCAGCAGCAGCCATTATTCTCTCTCGCTTCATTGTGCTTGCTTTGCTCGTGTCGGTGAGCCAGGCGAGTCGGCTCTTGCACACAAGACTGACTTCATCCAGGTCTCCCGCAGTTCTCATCTTGCTGAAAGAAAATAAACTTCATACTCTTTGGTTCTTTCGGTAAAGTCATGTAAGCTTCAAATGAAGCTTCAAATAAAATAAAAAAAACTTCACTTGACTGGAGTCATCGACCGCCATTCGCCAAGTGGCGGTGACGTCACCACGGCGCCTCTGTGCCAGGCTAAGTGCACTTTAAGGCCACGTGAAGTGTCGAGCGCCCGCTGGCAGGAGGTCACGGGACAGACCCAGGTGCCATGGGTTGACTGACTCAGATGACTGGCCGATGCACCACTTGTGCCCCCTACTATGCTAACTTGTTGTGTTTAGCAACTCACCCTGCACTCACTCACAAACTCACTTACTCACCCAGTCACCCACCAACTCACCCACCCACTCACTCACTCACCCACCGACTCATTCATCCACCCACCCATCCACTCACTCACTCACTCACCTACCCATCCACTCACTCATCCACCCACTCATCCACTCACCCACCCACTCATTCACTCACCCACTCACTCACCTACTGATCCACTCATTCACTCACCCACTCACCCGCTCACTCACAAACTGACTCACCCACTCACTCGCCCACTAAATGAAGTAACTCTTGCAAATTAGGACTCATCCTGATCTACTGACGTTCTCACCTGGTTAAACAAAACCAGCTTGAGACTTGCCAAGACATCACCACTGCTGGATGGAGGCCCTCCACCCGAACCGTCGCAACAACAACAACAGCAGCAATCTTCCCAGCTCCTGTCACACGAGCTGTGGATTTCATCGCTCAATTTCTTGCCGCTCGAAATCCCGAATTCGGCCAGTTGCAGGGCTGTGCCTCTAACTTGGCGCATTTATCTTCATCATCAACAGCAGCCATTGTCTATCCACAGCTGGATGAAGACCCTTTTTTCCGTGCCATCGCCATCCCTCACTGCCCAGTGCTGCAGCAGCAACTCACAGACTCGCCCTGTCTCCACAGCGGTCACCAGTCTCGTTCATTTCGTCACCAGTCACGTCCATCAGAAAGTCTCTCGCATACACACACGTGTACGTATCTCTCACATACACACGTGTACGTATCTCTCACATACACACACGTGTACGTATCTCTCACATACACACACGTGTACGTATCTCTCACATACATACACACACGTGTACGTATCTCTCACATACATACACACACGTGTACGTATCTCTCACATACACACACGTGTACGTATCTCTCACATACACACACGTGTACGTATCTCTCACATACACACACGTGTACGTATCTCTCACATACACACACGTGTACGTATCTCTCGTATACACACACGAACGCATCTCTCACATACACACACGTGTACGTATCTCTCACATACACACACGTGTACGTATCTCTCACATACACACACGTGTACGTATCTCTCACATACATACACACACGTGTACGTATCTCTCACATACATACACACACGTGTACGTATCTCTCACATACACACACGTGTACGTATCTCTCACATACACACACGTGTACGTATCTCTCACATACACACACGTGTACGTATCTCTCACATACACACACGTGTACGTATCTCTCGTATACACACACGAACGCATCTCTCACATACACACACGTGTACGTATCTCTCACATACACACACGTGTACGTATCTCTCACATACACACACGTGTACGTATCTCTCACATACATACACACACGTGTACGTATCTCTCACATACATACACACACGTGTACGTATCTCTCACATACACACATGTGTACGTATCTCTCACATACATACACACACGTGTACGTATCTCTCACATACACACACGTGTACGTATCTCTCACATACACACACGTGTACGTATCTCTCACATACACACCCGTGTACGTATCTCTCGCATACACACGTGTACGTATCTCTCACATACACACACGTGTACGTATCTCTCACATACACACACGTGTACGTATCTCTCACATACATACACACACGTGTACGTATCTCTCACATACACACAAACGTACGTATCTCTCACATACACACACGTGTACGTATCTCTCACATACATATAAGACATGTTCGCATTATTCAGCCTTGGCGGCTGATGCCGAGCGTTGCTGTGAATCGCTCCGCACGAAGCAATGTTTCACCTCCAGCTTTAATTCACACCGTTTCATCGACGCCTTGAGATTAATTTCCAATTAAATCCGCTACAAATTCACGGCGCGTCTCTAATTGTACCTGTGGGAGTGGGAAGGAGGGGGGGTGGGGGGGGGGCTGGTGGGTTCTAGATTAAGCTGCACTCTTTGCGAGAATGTTTGAAGGTGACGTGAAGTGAATGAATTGAACTCGTAATTTCCCAGGCGCAGCGAGTCCTCGTTTGTCCCCATCGGCGCTAGCGACCCAGTCACGCCGCTAGCGCTGGCGAGCGATGTCTCCACGGCAGATGCGTGCCGTTATCTAGGAGGGGTTTTGCGCAGCCATCTCAGGACGTGTGTCGACTCGGTCAACCAGACACTGCGACTCTTTCGTTTCAACCGCCACACCGTAGATCACAACAAAAGGCTCACTCATCCACTCACACACTCATCCACTCACTCACACACTTACTCACACACTTACTCACTCACTCACCACACTGCAGGTCACAACAACACACTCACTCACACACTCACCCACCCACTCACACACTCACTCACTCACATACTCACACACTCACTCACCCACTCACTCACTCACTCACACACTCACCACACTGCAGGTCACAACAACACACTCACTCACACATTCACACACCCACTCACTCACCCACTCACACACTCACCACACTGCAGATCACAACAAAACGCTCGCTCATCCGCTCACTCACTCACTCACACTCACTCACACACTCACTCACACTCACTCACACACTCACCACACTGCAGGTCACAACAACACACTCACTCACACACTCACTCACCCACTCACTCACACACTCACTCACTCACACACTCACACACTCACCCACTCACTCACTCACACACTCACACACTCACCCACTCACTCACACACACACTCACTCACTCACACACTCACTCACCACACTGCAGGTCACAACAACACACTCACTCACACACTCACCCACCCACTCACACACTCACTCACCCACTCACCCACTCACTCACCACACTGCAGATCACAACAACACACTCACTCAACCACTCACTCACCACACTGCAGGTTACAACAACACACTCACTCGCTCACCCCGCACCTTCGATTAGCACGGTTGGTTACGTACGGTACAAAAGAAGTTCAACACGCATTCACACACTCACACGCTCACCGCACTGCAGGTGGGGCGGGGATCAAACCCCCGTCGCCGGGGCTCGTGGCAGAGTGCGCTAACCACTCGCGCCGCCGCTCCCGCTGTGTTTGCAAATGACCGGTTCGGGTGTTGGCAATTAGTGAATTGAAACGTTCGCGTGTGAAGAATGTTGCTGAGAAGGTGCGAAAGTCGACTTTGAAATTCCTGTGACTGCATTCCTTTAATGAGCATCCCTCCAGAATATACACGTGGGGAGAAGAGGTCCTAATGGGATCTCGACTCTCATGGGGGTCCCGGTAGGACTCTCATGGTAAGTCTCAATGGGATCACGACTATAAAGGGGGTCCCAATAGGATGTCGACTCTCATGGGGGTCCCAATAGGATTCCGACTCTCATTTGGGTCCCAATAGGATTTCGACTCTCATGGGGGTCCCAATAGTATTTCGACTCTCATGGGGGTCCCAATAGGATTTCGACTCTCATGGGGGTCCCAATAGGATTTCGACTCTCATGGTGGTCCCAATAGGATTTCGACTCTCATGGGGGTCCCAATAGGATTTCGACTCTCATGGGGGTCCCAATAGGATATCGACTCTCATGGGGGTCCCAATAGGATTCCGACTCTCATGGGGGTCCCAATAGGATTTCGACTCTCATGGGGGTCCCAATAGGATTTCTACTCTCATGGGGGTCCCAATAGGATTTCGACTCTCATGGGGGTCCTAATGGATCTCGACTCTCATGGGGGTCCCAATAGGATGTTGACTCTCATGGGGGTCCCAATAGGATTCCGACTTTCATTGGGGTCCCAATAGGATTTCGACTCTCATGGGGGTCCCAATAGGATTTTGACTCTCATTGGGGTACCAATAGGATTCCGACTCTCATGGGGGTCCCAATAGAATTTCGACTCTCATTGGGGTCCCAGTAGGATTTCGACTCTCATTGGGGTCCCAATAGGATATCGACTCTCAGGAACAAAAGGATCAATTATCTTCCAAAACTCTAAGCTAAGATGAATGTAAGTCTCAATCGCCCGAATTATTTAATGGCAGCGTGTCGATGTGTATATGTAGTGCACGCCTTTGGACAACGATAATTGCGGAGGCGCCTTCTTTTATGAACACACACGATCTCGCCTGCACACACACACTCTGTACTTGCTAGCCTACGGCACACCACTAGAGCCTTCTAGCAGCGGAGGCGCTGACCGAGACAGCTCACAGAGGCGATCATGCAGCGCGATGTCGAGCGAGATGACAGTTTTCCGTTTCAGTTTTCCTTTATTTGGTATAGCCCTGTGAGCCATTCGGCTCTTGAATTGGCTGCAACCGCGACAAAGAAAAACATGAACAAGAAAACATCTTAAAGTGACTAAGCGCAAACAGAAATATCCAGGAAAAAACTGCAAAGTTTTCCAGAAAAAGCACCGTATATCATTGCTGTGTGCAAACATCCCAGTGGGATGCAAGTCAAACAATAATAACCACAAGACAATTTAGATTAAAGTTATCAGTCTAATTCTGTACTACAACAAACAAACAAATATGGCTAAACCAAAAACTTTTCGAAATCACAAAAAAAGAGCTATAAAAACAATTTAACAGTGATCATAGGAACTGTGATTCAAATGTAACAATACACGATATCAGTGGCGGCTCGTCAATAGAGGGCGCAGGGGCGCCGCCCCCATCAATATTCAAGAAATATACATATACAAAATTTATATAAAAATACATAAATAAAATATTTTTTTCATACGATGTGCCGGCTGGTAGTAAGAAAAGCATCAGCATTTAATAAAAACTGGCTTTAATCGGTCAACTATTTTCTATGTTTTTCAATGTGTTTCATGCGGGGCGCCGGACAAATGGATGTCTATGTGAGACTTTAAATTTTCGGACAGCATGTGACCTGAAGCTGGTCTCTAATTGGTTTCTTAAAGATTCTCCTCGGGGCGCAAGTCGTTGCGTCCCTGGCCAATCAGAATTGGATACATGTTATTTTATCCAATCTGATTGGTTCTCGTCACCTGTCATTCAAATTTACGCTCTGGGCCACTACTGCGAGTGCGCAGGCGACACCACTTTGACACTTGCTAGGCTGATCAAATTTTTTGTGTAAACAATGGCAGCAGTTCATCCAAATTCTGTAATTTATTTACAAAAAAACCCTTTCGCAAGGCTTTCGCTGGAAGAAATAAAAAAGATAAAGGATCTCGGACCGGACCAACCCGATTTGCAAATCCAGCAGCAGGCCAGTGACAGAGGACGAAGCTA
Source organism: Lethenteron reissneri (assembly GCF_015708825.2). Taxonomy (NCBI): domain Eukaryota; kingdom Metazoa; phylum Chordata; class Hyperoartia; order Petromyzontiformes; family Petromyzontidae; genus Lethenteron; species Lethenteron reissneri. Next base: position 8,054,707 of record NC_083828.1, on the reverse strand, counting down.
CACACGAAGCTTCACCCGCGCTTGTTATGAGAAACGGAGGTGGCTGGCTGGATGTGATGTTGGCAATTCTCTTTTTTGTTTTCCCTGTCTTTTATTTCAAAGTGTCGGCACTGAAGTTTTGTGGACAACGACGGGGGTAAGAGACCTCAAACATCTCTCTGACAAATGCAAACGTCATGAAAGTAGCCGCAGCCATATTGATAATAGCATGAAACTAACGTTTTTATGTTCAAGTAGGAAACATGCTTTTTGGTACTTTGGTCTGAAATGTATATAAAAGAGAAACATTTATGTTCAAGTAGGAAACATGCTTTTTGGTACTTCTTTTGGTCTGAAATGTAAATAAAGATCATCAACATTTATATTCAAGTAGTCAAAATGGTTTTTGGTACTGCTTTATATTTATTTGCCCCCCTCAATAAAATAAAAAAAATGCGCCCCCCCAAAAATAAATATCACCAGCCGCCACTGCACGATATACATAACATGTACGACCAAACTTTTCAGCCATATCTGGCTGCATGAGTCACTCCATAACAGCAGGAACATCAGTCGGAGTATCAAACATTTTCAATGCACCTTTAAGATCAGCACACTATAATCAAAACTCAAGAAATTAATTTTCAGCGGTCATCCGGAGCGAAACATTTGATTTCAGGCCACTGAATAGCAGTGGCAGCTAGGGGTGTATAACTCCTCTAGAGCATCACGAGACCTTCTTTGCCAGTACCAAAATATAATAATAGGAATTTCCCCCTTTTTTCTGGCAACAAAACGTAAACCTTATTGCAAGGATTCATGTCTGCATTAACCACAATACTTGCAGTCAAAATGCAAACAAAAACCACACTATGCTAATATATGCATTGTCCTTGAAACTGATTGGTCCACACCAAGGGATGGCTTTCTTTTGAGCCTCGACCCAATTGGTACTCGACCAGAGGACGCCAAAAGGCACTATCAACTATTTTCAGGTTTGTGTTTAAGTTACATTTTTTCCACCCCTCTCCCGATTTTCACCACGAGACGAGGGAATCCATTCGGAGCTCTCGCCGTGTGAGCAGCGAGACCCCGACTCGTGTCAGAGAACCTGCCCCGCGGAAGAGGATGTCACAGAGCTAGCTTCAGGCCGCCGCGGGGAGGAATGATCGTCACGTGACAAGCCACACCGATATTTTAGATTCTCAAAAATAAATTGAGCGCAGTGATTGTTGTTGTTGTTGTCGTCGTCTGTGCGATGGTTGGTGATTGTCGGGACAGCTGCCGGGAGCCTGGAGTCGAACGCAGGTTCTCTGGGTCGAGCAGCACCTCCGCTTTAATTAAAATGTCGTGCCACGAGGTCGCCGCGGTCTGCGAGCGCGATTCTCAGCAGGTCTCGTCTGCTGCTTGTTGCCGATGTTAATTGACGTGTCCACTTCACCTTCTGATGAAATCCCCCCCGCCCACCCCACCCACACCACAAACACAAAAAAGGCAAAACCTTTCCGAGGCACTTTGCAATCAGCGCGCTGCGGTATTGGGTGCGATGGCAATTGCCCCGCGGAAAACGTCGCCAAGGCACGAGCCGACGCGTCAGCCTGGACGCACGCACACAGACAAAGGTGACCCTCAGCACCCATCACAGCCTGACACGGGCTGTTGGGGCAAGTGCTGTTAGCGGGTTGCACAAAGACAAAGATCCCCCGTATAGCCTTCACACACTGTTGGGGCAAGTGCTGTTAGCGAGTAGCACCTATTAAGGCCGGCACGGCACGCGACGGGGTGGGTTGTCAACACCACGCCCGGCTGCCTTTGTCTCCCCAGTGGTGATGTTTTCAGGTCGCACCAGGTACTCGTTTGATGCTGCGTCGACGTATGGGAGAATCGGTTCAGATAATTCGCCAGCAGTGTTGGTGGCCGTGAGCGGAAAATCGAACTTCTGGTCGTAGCGGGGCGTGCTAACCGCTGCACCACCGCTCCTCAACAAAGACAAATTTCTCCCCGTATAGCCTTAACAGACTGTTGGAGCAAGTGCTGTTAGCGAGCACCTATGAAGGCCAGTACGGCACACGAGGGGGTGGGTGGCCAACACCACGCCCGGCCGCCTTTGTCTCCCCAGTGGCGATGTTTTACACGCCGCACCAGGTACTCATTTGAGGCCGAGTCGACCTAGGGGAGGCCCAACACCGGTTCAAATAATCGTCACCGGTGTTGGCCGTGAGCGGAAATCGTAGCGCAGCGCGCTAACCGCTGCACCACCGCTCCCACATACACTCACAGACGCAATCAATCAGACGCTCACTCCCGCAGGCATCCGGGCGCGTGAGAGAGAGAGAGGCGCCTTCCCACGTGGAGGCCACGCGGTTCTCTGCCCTTGACCTTACGCCTTCTCCAAAACTTCTAAACAATAAAATCTCATCGATTGACGCCGAACGATCGCCACCTCGACTTGAACTCGTCCTCGACATCGCCCCCCACGGCCCCCCCCCAATGCCCCCCCCCCCCGCCCACCACCACCCTCCCCACCAACTCGACTCTCCACATCCCTTAAAATCCGCGCGTTGTTGCACTCACTGCTTGTTGTTGTCACGTTCTTACCCGCCACCCACCCACCCACCCCCTTACTTGACATCGGTGAAACGAAGACCTCTCGTAGCTCAATCGGATTCCTCCCGTAAGTACCAAAATAAATATTCGGATTCTGATCTAGAAAGTTGCGCCGGCGGTGCAACTGCGCAACGCTTCCCACGTGGGCCCTGGATGGGTCCCAAGACGGCGGCGGTGGCTGCCCACGAACGGGAGAATGGGCCCGGCGGTGACCCCAGGGGTCACCCATTGGGGCCACCCACCCCCCTTCCCACGATCGCCGTTGATACGAAGCGAAGTTCGTGTTGAGGTGGCCTCGTCTGGGGGGTTGGGGGGTTGGGGGGGTGGGGGTCCAGCCACCGCCCGCAAATCTTTGCCACCGAGAAATTGCCGGGCTGCTCGTTTGCCCCCAGCCTGTGATAAATCATCCCAGCTTGCAACGGCGCAGATGAGTGGAGGGGTGGGTGGGTGGAGATATCTCACCAATTAATGAGTGCCCCCCCCCCTTCTCCCCTCCCTCTCTGGGGGGAGGGGAAGGGAGGGGGGTGAACGCCAGAGAAAGTAAAAAAAACCCACAACTCCCCCCCCACATCTCATTCACTGCCGCCGCTCCGCGCCTTGCCCTGCGAGGGTTTCCATCAAAACGTGAATTTGTCTCGGCGATCTCCGTGGGAATGATGACCCGGGCCCGGGATTCTGGGCGTTAGCGATGGGTCGTGTCTACTGCAATGCGTGGGAGATTAAAACATTTTTTAAATTTGACTTTAAAACCACTGTTGGGTTTTTTTTTTATCGCGCGGAAATATGAATATAATTTGGTTAGAATTTATGTGATTGTGCTTTCTGTATTTGGTTGGATGTCATGTAGTGGGTGAGTCAGGGAGGAAGTGTGTGAGTGAGTGTATGAGTGGGTGAGTGTGTGAGTGTGTGAGTGGGTGAGTGTGTGAGTGAGTGAGTGGGTGAGTGTGTGAGTGAGTGTATTAGTGAGTGAGTGTATGAGTGGGTGAGTGTGTGAGTGTGTGAGCGAGTGGGTGGGCGAGTGGGTGAGTGAGTGTGTGAGCGAGTGAGTGTGTGGGTGAGTGTGTGAGTGTGTGTGTGAGTGTCTGCGTGAGTGTGTGAGTGGGTGAGTGAGTGTGTGAGTGAGTGTGCATGTAAGTGTGTGAGTGTGGGTGAGTGTGTGAGTCAGTGAGTGTGTTGGTGAGTGTGTGAGTAGGTGGATGAGTGTGTGAGTGAGTGTGTGAGTGAGTGAATGGGTGAGTGTGTGGGTGAGTGTGTGAGTGTGTGTGTGAGTGTCTGCGTGAGTGTGTGAGTGAGTGGGTGAGTGAGTGTGTGAGTGAGTGTGCATGTAAGTGTGTGAGTGTGGGTGAGTGCGTAAGTGTGTGAGTGAGTGGGTGGGTGAGTGTGTGAGTGTGTGGGTGAGCGTGTAAGTGTGTGAGCGTGTAAGTGTGTGAGTGAGTGTGCGAGTGAGTGTATGAGTGGGTGGGTGTGTGAGTGAGTGTGTGGGTGAGTGTGTAAGTGAGTGAGTGAGTAGGTGGGTGAGTGTGTGAGTGAGTGTGTGAGTGAGTGTGTGGATGGGTGTGTAAGTGTGTGAGTGAGCGGGTGGGTGAGTGTGTGAGTGTCTGGGTGAGTGTGTGAGTGAGTGGGTGAGTGAGTGTGTGAGTGAGTGTGCATGTAAGTGTGTGAGTGTGGGTGAGTGTGTGGGTTAGCGTGTAAGTGTGTGAGTGAGCGTGTTAGTGTGTGAGTGAGTGTGCGAGTGAGTGTGTGAGTGAGTGTGTGAGTGTGTGGATGAGTGTGTAAGTGTGTGAGTGAGTGTGTGGGTGAGTATATGAGTGGGTGAGTGTGTGAGTGTGTGAGCGAGTGGGTGGGCGAGTAGGTGAGTGAGTGTGTGAGTGAGTGAGTGTGTGGGTGAGTGTCTGCGTGAGTGAGCGTGTAAGTGTGTGAGTGAGTGTGCGAGTGAGTGTATGGGTGGGTGTGTGAGTGTGTGGGTGAGTGTGTGAGTCAGTGAGTGTGTGGGTGAGTGTGTGAGTAGGTGGGTGAGTGTGTGGGTGAGTGTGTGTGTGAGTGAGGTGTGGGTGAGTTTGTGAGTGAGTGTGTGGGTGAGTGTGTGAGTCAGTGAGTGTGTGGGTGAGTGTGTGAGTAGGTGGGTGAGTGTGTGGGTGAGTGTGTGTGTGAGTGAGGTGTGGGTGAGTTTGTGAGTGAGTGTGTGGGTGAGTGTGTGAGTCAGTGAGTGTGAGTGAGCGTGTAAGTGTGTGAGTGAGTGTGCGAGTGAGTGAGTGAGTGTGGATGAGTGTGTAAGTGTGTGAGTGAGTGTGTGGGTGAGTATATGAGTGAGCAGTAACCAGTCGCAGCAGCGATAGAAGAGCTACATGGTTGCGACTGACCGCCGTTGAACAAGAGACTGAATTTAATCAGCGAGCGCTAAATCTTAAAACAAACCATCTCTGTCTTGACCTTCCTCTGTCCACACATCACCTCCACACACAAAGATGATTGGTGCCCATCTAGCGTTTAACAACCCGGAGCCGGTGGTGGCAATTCCACATTCCTATGTCAATCCATATGACTTCCCCACATAGCGATAACTATTTTAGCGGCCCCCAGAGGGATGTGATGATGAGGCTATTCCGATCTCCACATGAGCAGCTCATTGGATCTGATTGACAGCGGCTCGCTCGACGGATGAGCCGCCGTTCCCGAAGAGCAACAATAGGAGAAATTGAGGTGGGGGGTGGTGGTGGGGGGCAGGTGTGGTGGTGGTGGGGGGATAGTGGTGGGAGGATGGTGGTTGTGGGGGGCGGGAGTGGTGGTGGGGGGTGGTGGGGGGGAGAGTGGTGGTGGGGGTGTGGGGGGGTGGTGGTGGTGGGTGGATGGTGGTGGTGGGGGGCAGGTGTGGTTGTGGTGGGGGGATAGTGGTGGGAGGATGGTGGTTGTGGGGGGCGGGAGTGGTGGTGGGGGGGGGGGGGGTGGTGGTGGTGGGGAGAGTGGTGGTGGTGGTGTGGGGGGGTGGTGGTGGGTGGATGGTGGTGGTGGGGGGCAGGTGTGGTGGTGGTGGGGGGGATCGTGGTGGGGGGATGGTGGTTGTGGGGGGCGGGAGTGGTGGTGGGGGTGGTGGGGGGTGGTGGAGGGATGGTGGGGGGGTGGTGGTGGGGGGGTGTGGTGGTGGGGGGATGGTGATGATTGGGTGGTGGTGGGGGGGGGGGGGTTGCGGAGGTGGTGGTGGGGGGGGGTGGTGATTGGGTGGTGGGGGGGTGGTGGGGGGAGATGTGGGTGGTGGTGGTGGGGGTTGGTGGTGGGGGGGGTGATAGTGACAGACGACCATATATATTGTTTAAATAGCCGTAAAGTAAAACACGACAATAAATGACACCGCTTATTGGTGTCGTCTGCATCGTCGTCTCTCGCGCCGCTCACCACCCGCGTCTCCAACCCCTCGACACCAGCCACGATCTCTCCACTGCTGGACTTTGTGACGAGCCGCCTCGGATCGATCAGCACGTGGCGATGTCACGGAAGCTTTCCGATTCTCTCCGCCAGATATTAATTTGGCGAGAGTGGGGCGGGGGGGGGGGGGTCTTTGGGGGTGAGAAGTGTAATTAATTATTATTGATATTAATGAGGGCCGTAACGGCGCGTAGCAATCGGCGGTACAATATTGATTCTTGGCGAGTGTAAGATTGATTTGCCGTGATGTGTTCAAGCCAGGCACTAAAACACTGCAATCGTCGCTTCTCTTCCCCTCCCACGCCCAAAAATAAAATTGGCAGGAATCGAACTCGGGTCACCGGGTTCGCAGCGCAGTGCGCTAACCGTTGCGTCACTACTCCCTGCACTTTGCTCCACATCCTCCCGTACCGCATCAGTCCATCTCTTCCTTCAGCCCATGTCGTGCACACACACACACTCTCACACACTCTCCCATACACACTCTCTCACACTCGCACACACACTCACACACTCTCTCACACACACACTCACACACTCACACTAACTAACACACACACTCTCACAAACTCACTCACACACTTACACACACTCACACTCTCACAACAACAACCGCCATTCGCCACGAAGTGGCGGTGACGTCACCACGACGCTTGTGCCAGGCCATGTGCACCTTGAGGCCACGTGAAGTGTCGAACGCCCGCTGGCAGGAGGTCACGGGGCAGACCCAGGTGCCACAGGTCGACTGACTGAGATGACCGAGATGACTGGCTGATGCACCACCTGTGCCCCCTACTGTGCCAACTTGCTGTGCTTTAGCCACCCGGCGCTCCGCTTGTTGTTGTGAGCGTCGCTCATCCGCCCTCCGTTGTTGTTGGAGGGTGACTGCCTCCAACTGCCCAGTAGCGTCCTTCACGAGCCTCCTCCACAGAGGCCGATCTTGGCACCGCTGGTACCAGTCATCGGCAAGTCCACTCAGCTCCACGTCCTCCTGTACCACATCACTCCATCTCTTCTCGGTGGCTGGGCATGCGGGCTACATGACCCAGCCAACGCAGCCTTGCCTGCCGGAGGAGCTCACCGATGGGACTTTGCCCATATATTTCAAGGATTTGTGAGCTCCTCACACAATCCAGCATGGTTAAACCCAGGATGGATCGTAGGCAGGCCAGCCTAAATGTTTCCAACCGGCGAAGATGCTCCACTAGGGGGGTCCACGTTTCACAAGCGTATAGAGAAGGGAGGGAATGACCGTGGCCGAAAAGACCTGAAGCTTCGTGCGGAGCGACAGACCAGGTAGCTTTCACACAGCGTTACGCAACCGATGAAAAGATAATGCCGCTCCACTGATTCGGAATGAGACCTCTGCTGTTCAACCGGAGCCGGTCATGAGCACACTGCCTAGGTATGGGAAACTCTCCCACTCTCTCCACAACTGCCCCATCACCGATTGTGAGTTGTGGGGGTGGAGTGTCCGATGGTACAAAATACCCAGGCAGGTGCTCAGTTTTGGTGGGGCTGATGGTAAGGCCCCACGCTCCAGTTTCAGCAGCAGCGTCTCCAACTCCTCCTCTGAGTGAGCAGCAATTACCAGGTCGTCGGCATACGTAACATGGTTGACCAATAGGGAGCCATCCCTTGACCGCACCCTGGCATCTGTCACACTCACACTCTCTCACACACTCTTACATACACTCTCACTCTCAGACACAATGTTACACACATATTCACACTCTCACACACACTCACACACACGTTCCCACACTCTCACACACACTCTCACACACACTGTCACACACACACATTCACACACACTCACACACACTGTCACACATACACACTCTCACACACACTCACACACACTCTCACACACACTCTCACAAACACACACTCTCACACACTCTCACACACACACACTCACACACACTGTCACACACACTCTCAAACATCGCCACCTGGGGAGACAAAGGTGACCGGGCGTAGTGCTGGCCCGCCCGCCCTCCTCGTGTGCTGTGCCGGCCTTCTTAGGTGCTACTCGCCGACAGCACTTGCCCCGATAGCCTGTGCAGGCTGCACGGTGGATCTTTGTCATTGTGTTCGTGGGTCCGTGCGTGGATTTACTTTGTCTGTTTGTTGTTTGTTCGCCTTTCAGTTCTTAACGAATGCAACAATTTCGTCGGTTAATTACTATTCATTGTTTTTTATGTTTCAAGTGGGGTGGGTGGGTGTGTGGGGGTAAAACATCCCCCGCCCTTCTTCCCTCTGCTCCTCTGTTCCACAAGAAACAGGCGAATCATTCCAAGTGATTTCTCACGTATTCGGGCGTTGTGAGCCACTGGGCTCTTCTCACGATGACTGCGCTTCCGATGTCGGGGAGAGGCACGGATTATACAGTGGTCGTGTATATTGTGTATTATAGAAATGTCCCCCAATCATCAGCCATGATCAATCTCTCTCACGATCCTGTGAGCGTCAATGATTAGTTTGTGTGTGTGTGTACAGCAGAACACCCTCGTAACGGGCACCCCTGCTAACGACTAATCGTTCGACGACGGGCCTCCATCGAGCCCAATGTGTAGTGTATAGTGTAGTATATAGCAGTGTATAGTGTAGTGTATAGTGTAGTGTATAGTGTACTGTATAGTAGTTTATAGTGTAGTGTATAGTAGTGTAGTGTATAGTGTAGTGTGCAGTGTAGTATATAGTAGTGTATAGTGTAGTAGTGTAGTGTATAGTAGTATAGTATATAGTGTAGTGTATGGTAGAGCAGTGTATAGTATTGTAGTGTATAGTGTAGTGTATAGTAGTGCAGTGTATAGTGTAGTGTATAGTGTAGTGTATATTAGTGTATAGTGTATAGTAGTGTAGTGTATAGTGTAGTGTATAGTGTAGTGTATAGTATTGTAGTGTATAGTGTAGTGTATAGTAGAGTAGTGTATACAAGTGTACAGTGTAGTGTATAGTAGTGTATAGTGTAGTATATAGTAGTGTATGGTAGTGTAGTCTATCATAGTGTAGTGTATAGTGTAGTGTATAGTGTAGTGTATAGTGTAGTGTATAGTAGTGTATAGTGTAGTATATAGCAGTGTATAGTAGTGTATCATAGTGTAGTGTATAGTGTAGTGCATAGTGTAGTGTATAGTAGTGTATAGTGTAGTAGTGTATAGTATGTAGTGTATAGTAGTGTATAGTACTGTAGTGTATAGTGTAGTGTACATTATAGTAGTGTAGTATATAGTGTAGTGTATATAAGTGTAGTGTATAGTAGTGTAGTATATAGTGTAGTGTGTCCGAATTTGGTCCGTTTTTGCTCAAGTGAATAAATAAATGAAATAGTAAAAAAAATTTGCAGGAAGATTTCTCAACAAATCTGGCTGTCGCCTGATGATGCCGGTTGTAATGACTGGCCAAACGTCACGGTAATCGAATTGTAAATGTCGTGGGTTTACTCTCCGACACACCGGTGTACTGTACTAGTAACGAATTGGCACGTTCTGTTTACACGGCAAACCTTACTAATTGGCTGTGCCGGGTGGTGGCCGGTTTAACGACGCATTTATATTTACGCAATCTATTCCAAAAAAAACACCTCTCTTGTGGACAAAAAAAATATTACCCGCAAATGGAAAATACAAATCAATCATCGCCTTCTTGATGCACAACAACAACAACACAAACTTGGCAGGACTCTTCTGTAATTCTTTAATCCATCTGTGCGGAATTGTGAGTGTTACGCCACTCGTAGACACAGTGCGGTTGGTGATGCAAAACAAGGATGGGCTTTACCCCATCTGGCAATAAAACGTGAGTTGTGTTAAGATGTTAAAACACCAAATAGATTGACCTTTTTCAAGGCATCAAGTACTGCATTAACCACAGAGTACTTGCGGTAAAACATAAAAACACAACATGCTCTGATATCTGCCCCGGGGCGGCTAAGTTCCACCTCTGGCAACGCCCCCTTCCAGAACCCTCGAGTCGGTTCACGAAGCTTCTCGATTGACTCCGCCTTTCACCTTCACCCCAGACACGCTCCCCTGATAACAAGGCATTACGTAATTCAACCATAGCCGCAATTACCACCCCAGGCCGACAGGTGTCACCCTGTCATTACATATGTTGAACGTATGCATTGGCTTTGAAACGGATTGGCTTACACCGATTTTCTTCAAGTAAATAAATAAACTCACCCAAAATGTATTTTTTACCCGAAAATTCAAAATACCAAAACAATCATCGCAATAACCCCCCCCCCCAACAACAACAATAACTTGTCAAGACTGTAATTCTTCAATACATCTGTGCGGAATTCTGAGTGTTACGCCACTCGTAGACACGGCGAGGAATCTCGTCTCCTGGCTGCCCGATTTCCTCCTCTGCCACCTCTTAATCACCATTATCACCACCACCATCATCATCAACAGTGGGAACATGGTCCAAGCATCACACGGCAGCAGCAGCAGTAAACAATTTCGAAATGATGACGATGGAAAGCTTTCTAGAAGCAACTTCCAACCCGTTCCCGTCTCCCTCTTTACATTTCATTTCATAACGGAATGAGAAAATCTATTTCCAATGCAACAACAAATTTATATTTATCCTTGGAGATACGTTGTTGATTCCCCCCACCCTGCAAGCTCTGTTCCGCCCTAAATGAGTAAATCGATACGAGTTCAGATTTCGTCACCTCGCCTTAATACCTCAATGTCTTACATTGAGTGTGTTACTGGTTGGAACCTCCTGGTTACACCAGCCCACAGGGGATTATTGTGTCCGTCCGTCCGTCGTGCAGGGAGGGGCTGGGAGGGAGAGGCTGGGTGGGGAGGGGAGGGTGGGGAGGGGCTGGGTGGGGAGGGTGGGGCTGGGTGGGGAGGGGAGGGTGGGGAGTGGCTGGGTGGGGAGGGGCTGGGTGGGGAGGGTGGGGCTGGGTGGGGGGTGGGAAGAGTGGGGCTGGGTGGAAAGGGGCTGGTCACCCCGTGGTGCCCTTATAAAACTCAACGTTTAACCTACTCACGCCGGCTTGTGCCCGCCCTCACAGTCGGCCATATTTGCGGAATACACCACGCCGCCGTTGACCCTGCAGGCCATTGACCGAGCAACCCAACGTTCCTACCAGCTCCCTCCGCAGGAATGTGTTTACAATACCCGTCGAGGCAGGGTTTATATGCAATGTGTGTGTGTAAATAGGTGTACATAGACACGTCACGTGGTCTTAAAGTGCACTTAGCCTGGCACAAGTGTCGTGGTGACGTCACCGCCACTGGGTGGCGAGTGGCGGTTGTTGTTGTTGTGCGAAGTTGTTTGTGTGTGGGGAGCGGTAGCGTAGTGGTTAGTGCGCTGTGCTACGAACCCGGCGACCCGAGTTCGATCCCCGCACACGGCCAACACCGGTGACGATTATCTGAACCGGTTCTGGGCTTCCCCTAGGTCCACGCAGACTCAACTGTGCACCTGGTGCAGCGCGTAGTAAACATCGCCACTGGGGAAACAAAGGCGGCCGGGCGTGGTGCTGTCCAGCCATCCCGTCGTGTGCCGTGCCGGCCTTCATAGGTGCTGCTCCTCGCGAACAGCACTTGCCCCGACAGTCTGTTGAGGCTATACGGGGGGACCTTTGCCTTTATATGTGTGCGTAGAGGAACACGTGGATGAGAGGAGGCACGCTTAGTGGGAGACAAGACGGCAGCGTCAACCGCTGCGCCACCGCTCCTCTCGCCCTTCCTCCCCTCCCACGCACACGGCTCGCGTTCGTTTTTTTTTGCTCTTGAGAACGACGAAAGGACGAGATGTGAGGGAGGGAGGTAGAAGTAGGAAGATGAGGAGGATGAGAGAGGGTCGAGATCGTGGACACAGAAATAAAATCATCAAAACCTTCCCCCAAACCCAGGAGTCTTGTGGCTTCAAAAGCTCCCCCCCCCCACAACCGCATCTGTCTCCGTGGCCCCGATCACCAATGAGCATCAATATTCATGAAGCTTTAGGACAAAAAAGTCGCAGTTGGCGGTGATGAGCTTGATGATTAGAACAAAAAGATTTCGTTTTTTTTTACAGCCCTTTGTTATAATCAGATTCTAGATGAAAGTGTTCTCATTGCAGGTCGGTGAAGTAGGGGATGTTACCAAGGGACCGCTTCCGATATCAAACGCCACTGATGTTAGCCGTGGCCGGGAATCGAACTCAGGATACTGGGTGTGGCGAACAGCGCGCTAACCGCAAGCACCACTGCTCAGCACCATACTGAGCAGCGGAAGAAAAACTCACATTCGTCAACAACACTGTGGCTTTTAAAGGAACGAAAAAATACATGCCCGTCGACGTTTCGGTCAATGACCCTTGGTCATAACACATATGGGCTATTACCCCAAACATCGCCTGTTGCAGGTTGTCCTTTAAGGCCACAGAGAGTGTTGTTATTGACGAACCGTTGAGGGTTGTTGTTGTTGTTGTTGACTGTGCATGTGCACCACTGCCAAAGCAGCCACAGCAAATAAAGATTCGGAGGATCGTCAATTAAATTTCGATTTAAAGCTTTCGTGACTACAGGGATTCATCTTCTTGGTTCTTTCGGTAAAGTCACGTAGAATGGAAATAATGAAATAATAAAAATAAAACATAATACAATAATTATTTGATGTAAAATAATGTAAAATAATTATTTAAGTGACGTAGAATGGAAATAATAAAATAAAATAATAAACCATAATAGAATAATAATTTAATAGGACCCAAATTTGTTATTTGTTTAATTATGTAGTAATTTTATTATTTTATTATTTTCATTCTACGTGACTTTACCGAAAGAACCATGAAGATCGCCAATTAATTAAATCATTGATAATGGCTTTTGTGTGCGGCAAAAGACCCAGAAAACCCGGAGAAAATCTGGCAGCTCAAACCATTAGCTAACACCACCAGCCAAACCCACGAGCTGCACCCAGCAGCTGATGATTTCTTTGTTGCTGCTGCTCCAGGAGGAGGCGCGCGACGCGTGGTTGTGATCGCCAGGGGAGGGTTACGGCTTGAGACGCCCTTTCCCGTGATCTCGTCTCATGCTCCTGGACACCCCAGTCTCACGCTCTCCCCCGCGCGAGTGTCTGGAGTGCGCACGCAATCACACAGACCCAGCGCGCACGTGTTTATCTATCGCGTGAACCGGCTGCAGGGCCGGCCTTCCGCTTGCTATGCCGTGGTGGCTATGGCTTGGTCGCTCCTGAAAAAGAGCGATATGGCTCGGTGGGCCTTATCTGGTAGTAATAATGAAAAAATTACGACAGTTCAGTGGGCTTTACCTGGTAAAATTTTCAAATAGACATATAGCCCAGTGGGCCTGAGTTGGCAAAATATAAAATAGCGATTTAGCTCGGTATGCCTTACTTGTTAAAACAAGACAAATTAGACCATTGGAACCTCATTTGCCAGTAAAAATATGATAATTGTTTTTTTACCCTTCTATCTAGCAACAAAACTGACAGGCGCCTTTTGGCGTCATCTGGTCCAACCCATGTGAGACTAGGCTCTAAGGAAAGCTGTCTCGGGTGTGGACCAATCAACTTCAAGGACAGTGCACATTATCGAAGTTATGTTTTTTGTTTGCATTATGACTGCAGGTATTGTGGTCTATGCAAACATTACTCCTTGTAAAAAGGTGTCAGTTTTGTTGCCAGATAGAAGGGTAAAAAAAACAATTATCAAGACAAATTAGCTTTCCACCTCAGTTGGCCTTAACCTGCTAAAAATATATGTTTTAAAATGTTTTTCATATTTCGTTTCCGTCCCGTGCCCACGATTCCGAACGTGAGCACGCCGCTCTCCTGTCGCCCTCCGAGCCGTCCACTCCACGTTCTCTATGCCGGCTGCACGTGTGCACGCCTCACTCACTTCACGAGCCCCGAGAGGAGGTGGCTCGCGTCCACGTGGTTGTGCGCGTGCCAGAGGTCGCAAACGGATTTTGATTCCTTACCCGTACCCGTACCCGGCCGGGTACGGGTACCCGTTCCCTACCCGTACCCGTACCCTACCCGAAATGAGTGACAAACGGTTACTCGTGAGAATTATTTTATTGTTTTATTTTTATTATTTTATTATTTCCATTCTACGTGACTTTACCGAAAGAACCAAGAAGATGAATCCCTGCAGTCACGAAAGCTTTAAATCGAAATTTCACATCAAGTCATTGATCACGTTTGTTGCGACACGCGAGAGAGCTAGCCAAGCTCCGTTATAGAATTCCTATTTTCAGCAGGTCTCTGCCGCTTCTGCATTGCGTTTTTATTTCAAGGTGTCTTTTTAGCCGATTAACGCATGCATGTATACGTACGTAGCCGACCGCGCTAATCTGAGCTGCGGGGGAAGAATAACAAACTAAACACACGCTAAAAAAGCAGTTCTAGAGAAATAAGTTTTTCAATATACGCACAAGCTTCAGTAGCGTCGTGAATATCAACTCGTCGTGTTTTTTACACCACGTGCGAGGAGGAAACCGGAGCACCCAGAGAAAACCCACGCCTTGCGCGAGGGGGCAACGCTCTATCCCCGTACAGATGGAAGCCGATGGTGATTAGGCCACTTGCTGTACTGCCATCTCCTGGTGAGCCAACCATTATATAAACGGAGTGGTAGCTCCTGCAATCTCTCATTTACTTGATACAGCTGTCGTGGCTGTGACGGTTCCACCTGAAGACGGAAGCTTGTGTTGCCTCCGAAACGTCGTGATTTTTATTTTATTTTATTTTTATTAATTTTAATGTTTTACCTACGTGACTTTACCGAAAGAAACCTAAGAATAGGGTACGGCACCTCGAGTTCATGCAAATGGCACAGCGCCGGGCGGATAAAACGCAGCAATTCTAGATTTGAAGCTTTCGTGACTGCAAGGATTCATACTCTTCGGTTTTTTTCGGTAAAGTCACGTAGGTTAAAAAATAAAACAAATAAATTAGATCACGACGTTTCGGAGGCGGAAGCTTGTGTTGTTGCCTCCGAAACGTCGTGATTTAATTTATTAGTTTTCTTTTTTAACCTACGTGACTTTACCGAAAAAAACCCAGCAAGTTGGCACTGTCGGTGCCTCTGCCAGTCATCTCAATCGACGCATGGCCCGTGGCTCTGCCCCCACGACCTTCCTGCCAGCGAGCCTTCCCCGCTGTAAGTGATGGCCTCAAGGTGCACCGAGCCTGGCACACAGCCCCCGCGTTGACGTCACTGTCACTTGGCGGCGCACGGCGGCTGTTGCTGTTGTTGCTGCTCTGGCTCAGGGCTGAGCAAACCTATAAGGGGCCGTCCATAAATGACGTCACGCGATTTTGAATATTTTTACCCCCCCCCTCCTTGTCACACGGCGTCACAAAAAGTCAGACCCCCCCTGAAATATGACGTCACAAAGCTCTGCCCCCCCCCCAAATAAAATAAAACATGCTTCAAATCGCTTTAAACTATTGTCATTGTAGTGCGTATGTAATGTGGCGCTGCACTCTGATGTTGTAGGAGAAAACATTTATGCAAACAAGTCTATTAATTATGTAGAACGTGTTGTCTACATTCATTTAAAGTTGCGCATTTTTACGTGACGTAACATTTCTCAAACACCCCCCCGCTCGTCACACATCGTCACAAATGTCTGACCCCACCCCATATTTGCGTGACGTCATTTATGGACGGCCCCTAAGAATAGCAATACAACAGTAATATAACACGATGGCTAATGTTGGTCTTCGATATCGACTTCAGATTGCCAAGGGCAACCCACCGGCCCGCGTGTGTTTCGTCTCCCCCGGCACGAACTTAAGGCCACAAAGCATTGCACATTTGTCCACCCCATATCTCGAAAATTGCATCTCCAACAACGCCTGCCAACAAAACGCACAAATCGCACTCGGCGGTAATGGAGCGTCTGGATTGCTTTGGCAGCTTCCGATGGATTTTGGAGACGGCGAAACTTGCTAAGTGATCCGAAATTATTTTATTTATCGAGGGTTGTTATTTTTACTTCGCCCCGAAACTGTTTAAGATGCTGTTACACAACAGCACACGAGGCTGACGATGTGAATTGGTTGAATGCTTAACAGCTCTTTGTGGGGTTTTTTCGTGTGTTTGTGACCGTTTTATATATAACGAGCTTTACTACCCGGCTTCGCCCGAGACTTAGATTCTTCTTGTTGGTTCTTTCGGTAAAGTCACGTAGAATGGAGATAATAAAATAACAAAAATAAAACATAATAAAATAATATAATAATATAATATAATAATGCTATTTTATTATGTTTTATTTTATTATTATAAATTATTATTATATAAATTATTATTTCGATTTAAAGCTTTCGTGACTGCAGGGATTCATCTTCTTGGTTCTTTCGGTAAAGTCACGTAGAAGGGAAGTAATAAAATAATAAAAAATAATGAAAAAATAATAAAAATAAAACATAATAAAATAAATTATTTTATTATGTTTTATTTTTATTATTTTATTACTTCCCTTCTACGTGACTTTACCGAAAGAACCAAGAAGATAAATTATTATTATTATAAAGAACCAAGAAAATGAATCCCTGCAGTCACGAAAGCTTTAAATCGAAATTTAGATTATTGTCTTGGATAAATACGCGGCCTACGCGGAGGATTTGGGGGGGGGGATGAGTGACGTCAGCAGACACACTGCGTGACGCTGCTGCATGCGGGTGACATCACAGATGTGACGTCACCGCTCACTTGCCGTGCAAAATATATCCATAATTGCGCCCCCCCCCCCCCCCCCAAATACAAAAGTCGATTTTTATACTTTTTGCATTGTGTACAGACTGGAAGCTACCCACATGGCAAATTTCAAGTTTGTTGCATGTTGGCAAGTATGCTAAACATTTCAAACAGTCACACACATTCACAAATTATATATATAGATACCCCATGCCTTTACAGGGGCCATTTGAAGAAGGGTTCTCGGTGCTAGCTCTGTGATATCCGCTTCTGCGCGCCATCCTCTAACACAGCAGTGACTCACTCTTCGGCGATTGCTCTCAATAAAAAACGTCTATCTAAACCAGCTCATGCCTCCCGCGAACCACGTGACTTCTGTGAGTGGCCACCCCCACTCTGAGCCCCTCCCCATCGCCCCGCCCTCTGTGAGAACAGACGCCGCTCCGTGCAGCAGCAGCAGCGTCGAGGTCCCGAGGCAGCCTCTACCTCCTCCCTCTCCTCGTCTCCCCTGACCCCGTGCTCCCGTTCCTCCATTCATTCCCCTTCTTATTTTTAATCTCTCCCTCTCCCGTTCCCTTCTCTTTCCCCGCGCAATATATCCGTGCCTCTGTGCTCTCTTCCGCGCGCCGGTACAGCCCACGGGTTACAAGGTTACAAGGTTACAAGGTTCTATTCGTCTCATGCCATCACGCCGATCTTGCAATTGGAATAACATTGGGTGGACGGCGAGGGTGGCGGGGGGCTTAAGGGTAGCGATGACAGCCTTATTAGTGGCCCAGGTGAACGCAACCTCCCCCAGACGATATCAGACGGCACATTCATCATCCTCGATCTTGTTCCAAATTCCACCGCAAGAGATCGATGGAGCGTCAATGCCCGTTGCCCGACCTTGCCACTTCTCAGGAGGCGAGCAGCCTTCGGCCGTGCTTGACACCCGGGTGGGAGTCTGCGAGTGAGCGAGCGAGTGAGTGGTTGAGTGGGTGAAGGAAGGGGGGGGGGTCGGTGAGTAGGTGGGTGAGTGAGTAGCTAAGCGAGTATGTAAGTGGTTGGGGGAGTGAGTGTGTGAGTGAGCAGGTGAATGGGTGTGTAAGTGTGTGGGTGAGTGGGTGTGTAGGTGAATAGATGGGTGGGTGAGTGGTTGTGTGGGTGCATGGAGAGGGTCGGTGAGTAGGTGGGTGAGTGAGCAGTTAAGCGAGTAAGTATGTAGGTGAGTCGGTGGTTGGGAGAGTGAGTGTGTGAGTGAGCAGGTGAGTGGGTGTGTAAGTGGGTGGGTGAGTGGGTGTGTAGGTGAATATGGGTGAGTGAGCAATTATGCGAGTAAGTATGTAGGTGAGTAGGTGGTTGGGAGAGTGAGTGTGTGAGTGAGCAGGTGAGTGGGTGTGTAAGTGAGTGGGTGAGTGGGTGTGTAGGTGAATAGATGGGTGGTGAGTGAGTGGTTGAGTGGGTGCATGAAGGAGAGGGGTGGGTGAGTAGGTGAGTTAAGCGAGTGGGTGAGCGAGTAAGTATGTGGTTGAGTAGGTGGGTAGGAGAATGAATGTGTGAGTGAGTACGTGAGTGGGTGTGTAAGTGGATTGGTGAGTGGGTGTGTAAGTGAATAGAAGGGTGGGTTAGTGAGTGAGTGGATGAGTGGGTGTGTAAATGGATTGGTGAGTGGGTGTGTAAGTGAATAGAAGGGTGGGTGAGTGAGTGAGTGGGTGAGTGAGTGTGTAAGTGGATTGGTGAGTGGGTGTGTAAGTGAATAGAAGGGTGAGTGAGTGAGTGAGTGGGTGAGTGGGTGTGTAAGTGGATTGGTGAGTGGGTGTGTAAGTGAATAGAAGGGTGGGTTAGTGAGTTAGTGGGTGAGTGGGTGTGTAAGTGGATTGGTGAGTGGGTGTGTAAGTGAATAGAAGGGTGAGTGAGTGAGTGGGTGAGTGGGTGTGTAAGTGGATTGGTGAGTGGGTGTGTAAGTGAATAGAAGGGTGGGTGGGTGAGTGAGTGGGTGAGTGGGTGTGTAAGTGGATTGGTGAGTGGGTGTGTAAGTGAATAGAAGGGTGGGTGGGTGAGTGAGTGGGTGAGTGGGTGTGTAAGTGGATTGGTGAGTGGGTGTGTAAGTGAATAGAAGGGTGGATGAGTGAGTGAGTGGATGAGTGGCTCTCTCTTTCTCCGTCCCTACTCTTCCCCGAGGCGATTCCCCCTCTGTACTCGGGCTGAAGGATTTGGGGAAAATATCTAATTGCGATTTTTCTGACAGATATTGTGATTTGATTTGCGATAATATTTTTTAAAGTCAAGCTTCAGTTGAATATTCACTGTGTAATAGATTTAAATCATTTGTGATGGAGCATTACCACGTGATACCATCAAAATATGGACTGCTCTAAAAGCTCTAATGCAAGGATGACAACTTAAAAGATATGAATTGCTTCCAACATGCATTTATTAAAATGTTTTAATTGAAATAGTACAATCAAACATAGAACAATTGTTAAGTTAAATAAATAAAGTTTTAATAATTAAAAAACCAATTCCAATAAGAAAGCAATAGGACTTTTCAAATCGCAAAAAAATCGCAGCCTTTGCGATTCGCTAATCACGTTATTTCAAATTGCGATTTCGATTTGAAATCGATTAATCGTTCAGCCCGATTCTGGACATCTCAACTCCGATACGTTTGTGATGTTGCGGGCAAAGCTCCAAACGTATCGTTGTTACCGCTGCTGTCTACAACACAGCCCCTAGTAATGAATCACACTCACAACTACAGCCGCCAGCCCCAAACATTCACCACCCGCCGCCTTAAACATCCCGTGACGGCCGTGCGCGTGCGTGCGTGCACGCGGGGAGCGGTGGGGCAGCGGTTAGGCGCTACGATCCCGGCAACCCGAGTTCGATTCCCGCTCACGGCCACCAACACCGGTGACGATTGTCTCAGCCGGTCCTGGGCCTCCCCTAGGTCGCCTCGGCCTCAACTGAGTACCTGGTGCGATTCGTGATCATCGCCGCTGGGGAGAGACAAAGGCGGTCGGGGTCTGGTGCTGGCCACCCACCCTCTCGTGTGCCGTGCCAGCCTTCATGAAGTGCTCGCAAACAGCACTTGCCCCGACGGTCTGTTAAGGCCACACGGAAGATCTTTGTCTTTGTGTGTGTGCACGTGCGCGCGCGTGCGTGATAGCCAGGTGACGACACAGCTGCGACGTCTCGCTCATTAGAAGTTGTTCCTCGGGGCGCGGTGTCTCGGGCTGGATGCTCATTAGGGGGGCCGAGGCGAGCGGTGCAGACGCAGCAGCAGCAGGAGGAGGAGGAGACACACGCACTCCGACTCGGCGATGAGCGGGGCGCGAGATGACACTCAGCGATCTGGGCGACACAATTTGCCGTGTTATTTATTTTCTTTTCTTCCCCCATTCAGTCTGTGAATTCAGTTTTATATATATTTGGTCGTCTCTTCCCCCCCCCCCCCCCCAAACACTCACTCACCCACCCACCTCCCATTGTTGTTGTGTTTTTTTTTCAGGAACAGTGACTGCGAGTTGTCCACATACCTGATCATTGTAAAGGTCAACTCAGCCCATCATCATCAACAACATCATACCTCGCTCGCTCCGGGGGGGGGGGGGGGGGGGGGGGGGCGATAAACGAGTACCGTCGAAACTATGAGATTGTTTGTCGCATGGCAGCCCAACCAATATATATTTGGTATATATAAAAGGTGCTTGAGAGTTTAATCAACTATAGAGCAATACCAATTATCTGGCTTATTTGTTTTTTTCGCGGTGTTTACTCTGCGTGTGTCAGCGTCACACGCTCCATCAACTCGGCCGCACTAGAGGACTCGGTTTGACCTCGTGCGGTTGATGATGAATACCGGATGATGTTGTCCACTTGGTTGTTTGAACGTCTCAATGCCTCCTGTATCATTGCCGGTAATTGTCGCGCCTGTGATTCCCTTTGATACCGGCAACTACAACAGAAAACAATGTGCCCTGAAATATAATTGCTCGACTCGAGCTATGAATGCTTTGATACCGACATTGACTTTCTGCTGTGCGTTCTCCGGTCTATCACTGACAAGACGAGGCCTTCAAGAAGACTGTCGGTCGATCAGTTTGAACGACAATGCATCGTCATCATCGTCGTCGTCGTCGTTATTATCGTTAGCAACGCATGTTCGTTTGGCACGTTTGATCACGTGCAATTGTGGTGAATGCAGCCTCGGTGCCTTCGTGATAGGTGTGTGTCTGTGTGGTATTTGAACATCTTAACACCTCCTGTAGTACTGCCTGAACGCGTAAAAGCCTATTATTATTATTTTGTCGTCACCGGATAGAGCCCCAGCGTCTCAGCCACCCGGCGGTCTTTGGGCAGCGCGCTTGTACCTCAAAGGACGGACTCTCAAGCAGCTGAAGGCGCAGCCCTGCAATTGCTCTCTTGCTTTGATCATCCGCACCGCCGATTAGCGCGGTTGGCTACGTACGGTGCGAACGAAGTTCAACATGAATGCATAGATCATCATTATCATTATTCGGCGGTATTTTTCTCATTTCCCTTTCAGATAACATTTAAAAGTGGAAAGAAATATTGACCAAAGAGAGAGTTGGGATCTGGATTCGAACCTCAGCTCTTAGCGGTGCTCAGCGTGTCTGACCTCTGAACCACCCGGCTCATGTCCCCTCCTCCACCTCCTTCATCCCCTCTCATCCTCCCTCCTCCTCCTACTTCCCCCCACCCCCTCCTCCCCCACCCCCTTGTCCTCCCTCCCCCTCCCTCCTCCCCCCCCCCCCCCCCCCCTCCTCCGCCCCCCCACCCCCTCCTCCCTCTCCCTTCCCTTTCCCCCCACCCCCTCCTCCTCCCTCCTCCCCCACCCACCTTCTCCTCCATCCCCCTCACCTCCTCCCCCCATCCTCCTCCCTTCTTCCTCCCCCCCACCCCCCTTTTCCCTCTCCCTCCTTTCTCCCTTCCCCACCACCCCCTCTTACCTCCCTCCTCCCCCCCTTCCTCCCCCCTCCTCCCATCCCCCCCCTCCCCTCCCCTCCCTCCCCCCTCCTCCCTCCCCCCTCCCCGCTCCTCCCCCCCCCCCCCCCCTCCTCCTTCTCCCCCCTCCACCTCCCGCTCCCCTCCTCCCCCCCCACCCACTCCTCCTCCTCCTCCCTCCTCCCGTCTCTCTCTCCTCCTCCCTCTGCCTCCTCCTGTCTCTCCCCCCGCTCTCTCTCTCTCCCTCTCAATTTGTCCTATTTTTAATCTCTCGCTCCGCTCCGGTGCATCTGCTCTCTCTCGCCGCTTCACCCTCGCCGATAACGCGCCAAGTATTTTATCAACTTCGTTACGCGTCTCAAACAACAACAAAAAGTGCCCCACCCCTCCCCCTCAGACATCTCCCCTTCTAGTGCCAGGAGTGGTGATGCGACCGGAGTGAGGAGTCTGATGAAGGGAAGAGTCTGAAAATAAAAGTTTATGATAAGTGACGTTTCGGGCAATGACCCTTCTCCACGACATCATTTTCTATGTAAACGTGTTTTAAAAAAAAAACAGGTAAGGCCCACTGAACTATACAGCTCTTTTTTGATAGCTAAATCGAAGTGGTTGATCACCACGTGGGCATTTATAGCAGCGAAATACTCGAAACGTGTGATGTTGATTTTAAATGTGGGGGAAAAAAACCGGGGGAGCCGGAGAAAATTCCACGCCACCACATGGATAGAGACGCCGCAAACTCCACATATACAGCAGCAGGCGTCAGGCTCGAGATTGAACCCACGACCTCCTGCACACCAGGCGAGGGAGTTAACATCTCGCCACATCGTGGCCACAAGTTTTGTTCTTGATGAATGTGTTGGTTTTGTTTGTTGTTGTTGTTGTTGACGGTGTTTGTGCACTACTGCCAACGCAACAGCGACAGGTCCACTACGTCATATACTTTTTTCAATCATGACATCGCCCGCCCTTCCTTGTTCTGAGCAAACTCGAGTTGACGATGGCAACGCGAGACATCTTACGACAAACAAACGTCCGAGCTGCTATACGACTCGGGGCAGCGAGCATTTGTTAGATTTTTTCACAAAATTACGTTTTAACCCGTAAATGACGCTCCAGTGATGGGGCCTATTGGTATACGTGTGCTGCGGATTAGAGGACATTTAAAAAAAAATGGGCATTGAGCGTCTTTGGCACAAGAGTTGTGCACCAGCTGACCCATAAATATCATTAATGCACTGGACAATGGATCCATTGGAGGCTCAATTAAAGACGTATTATTCTCAGAGAGCGTGAGAAAAACTGATATGCATTATGCCTAAAAGAGACACATTTAAAGAAAATTTCAGCTTTTCAATGTTGATTCTAGATTTAAAGTTTTCACGTAGGTGAAAATAAAAATAATAATAAAAATGAAAATAACGAAATTAAATAACGACGTTTCGGAAGCAACACAAGGTAGGACAGCCACATCAAGAAATAATTTGAAATAATTAAAAATGATTTCTTGCTGTGGCTGTCCTACCTGATGACGGAGGCTTGTGTTGCTTCCGAATCGTCTTTATTTAATGTAGTTATTTTCATTTTTATTTTATTTTTATTTTCAATGTTGGTTCTTGATTTTGCTTTGTGATTTGTTTTGGTACATTGTGCTTGTACTCGCTCTGCAATCGTTTACCGCAATGAGTGGCGATCTGAAATGGTATGCTGTGAGCCGGCGATACCAACAATTTCCCAAGCTTTGCGGTCCTCTATATATGCCATAAATGTAAATATTGGGCCCTGACAGAGGAGGCGTGATGTCATCGGCATGTCCCCACCCGCAGGAGTGGCGAAATGTTAACGACCTCACCTGGTATACAGGAGGTCATGGGTTCCACCCGACCCTGACGCCTGCTACTGTATATTTGGAGTTTGCGTGTCTCTCTCTCTCTCATCATCACGGTGGCTAGGAGATGTTAATGACCTTCGCCTGGTGTACAGGAGGTCATGGGTTCCACCCGACCCTGACGCCTGCTACTGCATATTTGGAGTTTGCGTGTGTCTCTCTCTCATCATCACGGTGGCTAGGAGATGTTAACGACCTCGCCTGGTGTACAGGAGGTCATGGGTTCCACCCGACCCTGACGCCTGCTACTGTATATTTGGAGTTTGGGTGTGTCTCTCTCTCTCTCATCATCACGGTGGCTAGGAGATGTTAACGACCTCGCCTGGTATACAGGAGGTCATGGTGTTCCACCCGACCCTGACGGCTGTTTATATATTTGGAATCTAGATTTGAAGCTTTCGTGACTTGCAAGGATTCATACTCTTAGGCTTTTTTTCGGTAAAGTCACGTAGGTAAAAATAAATATTAAAAATAATAGAAATAATAGTAGAAATAAAATATTTTATTTCTACTATTATTTCTATTATTTTAATTCTACTATTATTTATATTATTTTTATTATAAATACAATATTTTATTTATACTATTATTTCTATTATTTTTTATTATTATTTTTATCTACGTGACTTTACCGAAAAAAACCTAAGAGTATATATATATTTGGAGTTCGCGTGCCTCTCTCCGCGTGGTCGCGTGGATTTTTTTTTCCAGATCCTCCTCCGCTTGTCCCCCCTCCACATTTAGTATCAACATCACGCAACATCACGCTCTACATTTCCACGCGATGATGATACGCCACTTCTTTGAGCCATCATGTATAATAGCCTGGTTGTTTCTGAAAGAGAAGAGCTATAGAGCAGCTTAGTGGGGCATTACCTGGTAAAATAAAAATAAAATTGTTTTTTAAAGTGGGGTTTAGGAAAGTAGGCAGCAGAAGCATCAGCAGCAGCAGCAGGGTTGTCAAAAACAACTCTGCTAACGCCGCTTCTCACCGGCTGTACCGGGCCAGTCCCATGCCAGACCACGCAATTATGACACATTTGCATAATTAATCCCAGGGAATGCATTAAACCAAAAACCAAATCTGCCAATCTAATCACGGACGCGTCGTTGTTACTCTGAGCCCGCGGTTGATGGCAGAGAGGCGATTGTGATCCCTGCCGAATGTGATAAATTAAAGTCGGAGTGGTGGGGAAATGAATAAATAGATGTTTCGAACAATGCGAACCGGGAATCGGTTTTCTGAAGTGCTTTTAACTCGATTTGCATCAGACGTTCGGTATCGAGCCAGCAGCCGTGGTGGCTGACGGTGTTTCCTGGCGCACAGAGCCAGAGTCGTTGTGACCGATGCAGTTTTCATGTTGAATTAATGGCTATGGCCAAGTGTAACACATCAGCGTTCTTTTAAATGGTAAACAAAAAAAGACTGGTGTTGCATTTTCAGCCGAAGTCATCCGTTGCTCCTAGAGCCCTGTGTTCTGACACTGACCCAGTTTTTTTGGTGTTGATATCATTGTTGTTGTTGTTATATTGTTATCAGGGTTAACTATCGTGTAGTTAATACTATGAGACCTCCTTTACCATAGTGCGCTGTTTTTGAGTTGTACGCCTTTTGGCGTCATCTGGTCCAACACCAATGTAGACTAGGTTCTAAGAAAAGCTGTCTCGGGTGTGGACCAATCAACTTCAAGGACAATGCATTATCATAATCAGAGTTGTTTATTCTTGTTTGCATTTTGACTGCTTGTCTTGTGGTTATTGCAAACATGATGTCTTGTATAAAGGTGTCAGTTTTTGTACCAGTTTAAAGGGTAAAAACCTATCACTATATCGTGTAGTTGTCAATGTTTGTGCCATCGTGGTCGGCCACCCCCCCCCTCCACTGTGGGTGGGATTATTTTGGGGAGGGGGGCATCAGTTCAGGCCCATCGGTTCTGCTTTGTTTTTTCCGAATTTGAAAAAATAACGCCGCAAATTACTCAATTTGGAAATCATCGCCGACCACCCCCACCCCCGACCCCACCATCCCCCCCATACCAACACAGCCGCCATTCGCCACTAAGTGACGGTGACGTCACCACGCGACTCTGCCAGGCCAGGTGTACTTGGAGGCCACCACGTGAAGTGTCGAAGGCTCGCTGCTGACAGGAGGTCACGGGTCAGACACCAGGTGCCCCCCCCCCTACCCCCGCAACTGCCAAAGCCTGGCAGGAACCTCCTGAAAAAATACAACGTCACGAGACTCGGCCAGGCATTCCTGGGTAAACAAACTGAATTATAACACAGGTCATAAAATAACAATGAAAATGTTATATATGTATATTTCATCATTAGACCTCATTTGCCGGTACCAAAATATAATAATAGGGTATTTTCCTTTTGGCGTCCTCTGGTCGAGCACCAATTGGGTCGAGGCTCAAAAGAAAGCCGTCACTTGGTGTAGCCCAATCAGTTTCAAGGACAATGCATTATATATTATCATAGTGTGTGTTTTGTTTGCATTTGACTGCAAGTATTGTGGTTAATGCAGACATGAATCCTTGTAAAAAGGTTCCAGTTTTGTTGCCAGAAAAAAGGGGGAAAACCCTATTATTATTATATTTGTTGTTACCAGGTAAGGCCCCTCTGAGTCAATCCACTGCTGGACAGAGAGTGTCTCGTGCCGTGTCAGTTGTCGGGAGGGAGGTGGATTGACTATACTTCACCACGATGTACCACGTGTGATGGGCTCAGGACAACTTCACGAATCGTTGGCCGAGAATCGAACTCAGGTGGCCGGATTCATATTATTCTTTGGTTCTTTCGGTAAAGCATGTATGCTATTATTTAATTTATTATTTTTCTTTATACGTGACTTTACCGAAAGAACCAAAGAATAATTCCTGCAGTCACGAAAGCTCTAAAGTTAAGATCGGATTCATATTGCCGTGCACGTAACACCTGGACGTCGAACGGACGCAAGTCCACCGTTTTCCACCAGCCCATTGCACCACTGCGGACACATCGTTCTGACATCGTGCACTGTGCTTTGTAACTCCCGAGGAGCTGCGAAAGCTCTCTGTGGTTCCACTCCGATGCGATTCTTATTCACGCTGCATTGCACGCAGCGTCTCGTAAGCCCAGGGGATCAGTTATAATTACAGCCACGAGCCGATTGTACTCCGCTGCATTGCCGCGGCTTTTATTGTGATTCACACAAAAGACAAAGACCACCCGTACAGCCTTGACGGGCGTTGGGGCAAGTGCTCGTGATGCACGCACGCGCGTCTCGATGGGCTTGGAGTGGCATCGCGGTGGCGGCGAGGAGATGTTGACCACCTCGCCTGGTCTACAGGAGGTCGTGGGTTCGATGCCAACCATGACGATGCCTGCTGTTGTATATTTGGAGTTTGCACGTCTCTCTCTCGTTCTCTCCCAGTGGTCGCGTGGATTTATCTCCGGGTCCTCAGGGTTCATGCCTCCAAATTGGGAATCAACATCACGCGTTTGGAGTATTGGGCTGCTCTAAATAAACTACTTTGTTGAGCTATCATTTGCGGCCAGGTCGCTTCTGAAACATGAGCCACAATAGCTCAGTGGGGCCTTACCTGGCAAAAATAAAAAAATAGTTTAAAAGAAAAAAAATTGTTTCAAATAAAAAAAATAAAAAAATATTTAAAATAAAAAAACATTTTAAAATAAAAAAAATGTTTAAAATAAAAAAAATAGTTTAAAATAAAAAAAACGTTTAAAATAAAAAATATATTTAAAATAAAAAAATATTTAAAATAAAAAAATGTTTAAAATAAAAAAAATAGTTTAAAATAAAAAAAATGTTTAAAATAAAAAAATATTAAAAAAAAATGTTTAAAATAAAAAAAGTTTCAAACCGTGATGCTCCCTCCTGCTCAAACCCACTCACTTTTCTTAACAGTTATGAAGGACGGCGTTCAATCCGCGTCCGTTCTCTAATCCACGTCGTCCTGGATTAATGACCGTGGCGAACGCATTTGTATGCACTGTTTTAAACTGCCGCGCCCGGAGATCGAGAGTCGAACCGTCTGCCCTCTGGACTGCAAGTCCAGCATGCTAGCCGAGTTACACCGCTGTGGTGGTAACCCTTCAAAAGCGTAAATTGTGCTCCAATTCTAAACCTTATTACGGTCTGTGCCATTTCGTTTAAGGCCATTTTTAACGCCACTATATTTTATACACGCGCGGGTCTTCTGGGAGCGCGCCGTTCGTTCAATGCAAGAAACACCACACACACATCAACATCGGCTTGGCGTAAAACGTATAAAAGCCCAACATGGGCTCATTTATGGTCCGATTGTTCGAGTAATCGAAGCGATAAATTTGTATTTAATTTTTATTTAACTTTTATTAAAACTAATTTTCACCTACGTGACTTTACCGAAAAAAACCTAAGAATAGTTGGCAAAGCAATCAATGTGCAGTGCAGAGTTGTCGTGTCCTATCTTAATTGTGGAGCTTTCGTGACTGCAGGAATTATTCTTTGGTTCTTTCGGTAAAGTCACGTATAAAGATAAAATAATAAATTAAAAAATAGCGTATTACGACGTTTCGATTGCAACACAAGCAATCATCATCAGGTATAATGAAATAGCGACATAAAATCTAACCAGAAAACTATAGACAGACATATAAGCAGACAGATATCACCAAGATACATAGAGAGAGCAACACAGGTACAGAGAGGGGGGATCGTCTCTGTGGGGTGGCCTTAAATAGACAGAGGGGGGCGGAGGCAGAGAGAGGGAGGGGTTAGAGAAAAATGTACATGTCGTGTCCTATCTCGCGGCGCGGCAGTTGCAACAATTCTCCCCGGACAGAAACTCTCTTCGTCTCTGCTGTCCCGATGTGGGAGCTGCCTCACTGAGCTCCTTGTCGACGCGAGATCGCTGGTGCCAGTCACCGGGGCCTTCGAATGCCGAGCTCACACACACACATGGGGGCATCCCAAAACTTCGCCTTGTCGGTGGACCGATCCTTCGAGGTGCCGTGAACCAACAACGCTGATGCCCATCAGATGCACTCACGTGGCTTTTGTTCACAATTTGCACCACAATGAACAACACAAGTGTCATCATTGTTTTTTTACCCTTCCATCTGGCAACAAAACTGACACTTTTTTTTACAAAGAGTTATGTTTGCATAGAGCACAATACCTGCAGTCATAATGCAAACAAAAACATAACTCTGATAATGTGCATTGTCCTTGAAGTTGATGCTTACCCCGAGCTCTCATACTCTGATTGTGCATTGTCTTTGAGTTGTGCGCCTTTTGGCGTCATCTGGTCCAACCCATGTGAGACTAGGCTCTAAGGAAAGCTGTCTCGGGTGTGGACCAATCAACTTCAAGGACAGTGCACATTATCAGAGTTATGTTTTTTGTTTGCATTATGACTGCAGTATTGTGGTCTATGCAAACATGACTCCTTGTAAAAAAAAGGTGTCAGTTTTGTTGCCAGATGGAAGGGTTAAAAATACAATTATCATATTTTTTACTGGAAAATGAGGTTCCAATGGTGAAGATAAGTGTCGTAAAGCACCTCCCAACTCCACCCCCACCGCATCTGTGCACCCAGCAAGATAGACGGGCAAACGGCACAGATCGGCACGCCGATGGGGTGAAGCACGCCACGGATTGATCTCCTCCGCGACGATTCGGGTGGCGTAAGGGGCGACCAACTCAGAGCTCAGCTTGCCGTGGTTATGTTTTAGACCCCGTGGTGATTGTGTTGTTGTTGTCGTTGTGTGTTTCGTTTGTTGTCCTTCCCAGCGCACCTCCGATTATCACGGTTGGCTACGTACGTACGGTGCGAAAGAAGTTCGACATACATGCGTACGTACATGTTGCAGCGGTTATGTACGCATGCAATTAACGCGTATAGGTACAGTGGTTACGTATGTCTCGTGCGTAAGTAACTTATCTTTATCCTCTCTACAAACACATTCGACTGGTGGTGACTGTATCGCAAATATTGAAACGGACGTCTATCAAATCCCCTGCGCTTTCATCAACGGCGCAGATGTTTAATATTTCAGAACACTGAACTCTGCATGGATGACAACACCAACAGCAGCAACAACAACCTTACCACTGTGTGGCCTGTAAGTGAAAAAAGAAACATGTCGTAGGTGACGTTTCGGGCGATGGCCCTTTTTCATAGCACATAGAAAGACCAGAGCGGTTGAGTCGCCCTATCTCTCAGGTTTCTCAACGGATACTCCTTGGATAGAAAGCCACCAGGCTCATTGCCTGAAACGTTGCCTGTCATGTGTTTCTCATTTTAAAGTCACAGTGAGTGTCGTACTTGACGGTGCTCGTGGGCAGCGGTGGTGTAGCGGGTAGCGCCACGCTGCGCTACGAACCCGGCGACCCGAGTCCGGTCACCCGCTCACGGCCAACACCGGTGACGATTTATCTGAACCGGTCCTGGATCGTCACAGCCACGAGATAGGCGCGTCTAGAGGAGGGAGTCGTCTAGAGGGAGGGAGGCCTCTAGATCAGTTGCAGGGCTGCGCCTTTACACAGTTTAACCTTTACAATAGTTACAATAACAACAATAATAACAATAACAACAACAATAACAACAACAATAACAACAATAACAACAACAACAACAACAACAATAACAACAACAACAATAACAACAACAATAACAACAATAACAACAACAATAACAACAACAATAACAACAACAATAACAACAACAATAACAACAATAACAACAACAATAACAACAATAACAACAATAACAACAACAACGACGTTATTTCCATGGCCAAACTACTCGCGTCACCGGTCAAATCATCAAGGCTCCGCTCAGCGGCCATGAGTTTCATTTACAGCCAGAGACAACGCGTGGAGTGACGACAAGGGCAAAGGCAAAGATCCCCCATATAGCATGCACAGCCTGTCGGGGCAAGTGCAGTCGGAGAGAGTCGCAGCTGTGAAGATCGGCACGGAACACGAGGGGGGGGGGGTTGGTGCGGCTATAGCCACTGGCCCCGACCGTCTTTGTCTCCCCCCGTTCGGATGTTCACAAACCGTGTCCCTCTCTTTTTAAATCCTTTATATTAAGTTCGCTTGCTTGCTTACGACCGTGCAAATCTTTCGGTCGTTTTTTAACCCACTTCCCGTGATCCAATCGAGCTGACATTTTGCACACAGACTCGTTGTGCGAGACAATTAATGTTCGTGAACATTTTTTTTCCAAAATTTTACACTGTTTAGGGAAAACAAATTAAATATTTAATTACCAATTGCTTAATACTGGCAGACAATCATCTGACCCATAGGTGGCAGCCATCTCAAGCCAGAGGACGAGAGGACTCTAGCCGCCACGCATATAAAGGATTTATAGTGAAAAACTTTGTTTTTACGGGTTATACTTGTTCAGGGCCGAATCAACCTCGGGGGAGAGTCCCAGCCAGGGCAGGTTCGGACATTCCTCACCGGTTGGTTCGTGGCCGCGAGCGGGAATTGATCTCGGCTCGCCGGGGGTCTTCTCCGGCGTAGGCGGTACGCCAGCCACACGCGATGCCAAACGACCACTCGGCACCGAATCCGAGAGGAATTCGATATCAAACGGCGCCTTGGCAATGCAATTTTCTTGTAGACGTCTCCCACCCCCCACGCCACCTACCCCTACCCCCCCCCCCCCCGATCTGAGCGAGTGAATCATCTCTTAGCGTTTAATCTCCGGCGAAATTGCAAAAACGGTTCGGGGGGGCCGCTGTGGGGTGGGTGGGAGAGAGGGATGGTTGGGGGGGGGCAGCTGGAAGGAGAGACGGGTGGTGGTGGCTCTTGGGCAGGAGTGTGGGGGCAGGCGATGTTATGAACTGCGTACACAATTTATGCCGCGTTTTTTTCCTGCTGTCACATCTCGTTCGGTTGCAAGGCCACGCGAGAGAGACCCGCTGCTTATCCGCGACGCGAGGTCGGTACGCGTGTTGAACTTCTTTCGCACCGTACGTAGCCAAACCGCGCTGGTGTAGGAGGTGCGTGGGAAGGGGATTGTTGACGAAACGACCCCAAAAAAGCTGTTCTAAAAAAAGAAATCAGCCTGTCAATCGAGACGATTTCAAAGTGCACAGCTTCAGTGGCTTCCTAACGTCGGAAAGAGGAGCGTTCCAGACGGCCACGCGCAATGCGGTGACCGCCTTTGTTCGATGGTGAGCAAAACAAAATCTCAGCTCTCTCTATGTATTAAATCATGCGGGTACGCCGGCATATACCAGGACGTCTGGCTTGCGTGGAAGAGTAGGCCAAATACCCTCTAGAGTAGCGGTTCTTAAGCTGGGGTGCACCCACCCCCTGGGGGTGCGAGATGCCCCTTTCTGAGAACCAAAACAGTGCATCTTCTTGGTTCTTTCGGTAAAGTCACGTAGAATGGAAATAATAAAAAAATAAAAATAAAACAGAACAAAATAAATATTTTATTATATTATATTATTATATTATTTTACTTTATATATTATTTTATTATGTTTTATTTTTATTATTTCCATTCTACGTGACTTTACGGAAAGAGCCAAGAAGATGAATCCCTGCAGTCACGAAAGCTTTAAATCGAAATCAAAGCGGTGCAGTTTGCCGTAAAGGGTAAGAACCAGTGCTCTCGAGCAGAGGTCCCCAACCCCCGGGTCGCAGACCGGTACCGGTCCGTGGCCTGTTAGGAACCGGGTCGCACAGCAGCAGGAGGTGAGAGCGGTGAGTTCGCACGTGCCACCCCCCCCCACCCCCCATGATTTTATTTTTCACCACTTCCGTCCGCGCCTATTTCCCACTCTACGCACTTGTCTCAGTCACGGTTTTTGGTGAGCCCACAAGCTGCTAACCCCGAGTAGCCAAAATGAGTATCACGATGCAGCTATCGTGCTGTGACGGTTCCACCTGAATACGGAGGCTTGTGTTCCCTCCGAAACGTCGTGATTTTTATTTTATTTTATTAATTTTAATTTTTTACCTACGTGACTTTACCGAAAAAACCTAAGAATATGAATCCTTGCAGTAACGAAAGCTTCAAATATAGAATTAATACATTATCGGTGGCGTAGTAACTACATCATAAGTGGCGTAGTAGCTACATTATCAGTGGCGTAGTAGCTACATTATCAGTAGTAAGGACATTATCAGTAACAATTGTGTGATTTGACTCACACGATCCCACCCACGTGCTCTTTGATATCGCGGCTCCAACTTGCCCGAATCGCGTCGTTGTCGTCACGCCCACGGGCTCGAACATTTGACGCTGTAGGTGGCGCTCCGTCTTCGCAAAAACGTCGCCACGACAGCTCCGGAGTTACTACCCCTTTTGGCGTCGTTACGTTACCGCTCTGATTCAATAAAAATGAAACGTGTGATGTAAATGAAAGCATTTTTATTCTTGGTTCTTTCGGTAAAGTCACGTAGAATGGAAATAATAAAATAAAAAGTAAAACCCATAATAAAATAATTCTCACGACGTATTTTATTATATTAATTTATATTATTTTATTATTTCCATTCTACGTGACTTTTCCGAAAGAAGCAAGAAGATGAATCCCTGCAGTCACGAAA
The DNA here is from genome assembly GCF_015708825.2 of Lethenteron reissneri. Taxonomy (NCBI): domain Eukaryota; kingdom Metazoa; phylum Chordata; class Hyperoartia; order Petromyzontiformes; family Petromyzontidae; genus Lethenteron; species Lethenteron reissneri. The sequence goes on along the minus strand of NC_083828.1, from coordinate 8,021,609 downwards.
GCTTTAAATCGAAATGAAAGCATTTTCACACACACACATATATATATTTTTTTATTTTAACCGCGTTTTAAATAAATATGTGGAGGCTCCAACTCGTAGTTTTGGCCATCAGGGGGGGTCAAGAGACCCCCTCGACCCACACAGGTGACGCTACCGGTAACCATACTTCACCACGCTGGTCACACTACTGGTAACCATACTTCACCACGCTGGTCACCCTACTGGTAACCATACTTCACCACGCTGGTTACACTACTGGTAACCATACTTCACCACGCTGGTCACCCTACTGGTAACCATACTTCACCACGCTGGTTACGCTACTGGTAACCACACTTCACCACGCTGGTTACACTACTGGTAACCATACTTCACCACGCTGGTTACACTACTGGTAACCATACTTCACCACGCTGGTCACGCTACTGGTAACCATACTTCACCACGCTGGTCACACTACTGGTAACCATACTTCACCACGCTGGTTACACTACTGGTAACCATACTTCACCACGCTGGTCACGCTACTGGTAACCATACTTCACCACGCTGGTCACGCTACTGGTAACCATACTTCACCACGCTGGTCACACTACCGGTAACCATACTTCACCACGCTGGTCACGCTACCGGTAACCATACTTCACCACGCTGGTCACACTACCGGTAACCATACTTCACCACGCTGGTCACCCTACTGGTAACCATACTTCACCAAGCTGGTCACACTACTGGTAACCATACTTCACCACGCTGGTCACCCTACTGGTAACCATACTTCACCAAGCTGGTCACACTACTGGTAACCATACTTCACCAAGCTGGTCACACTACTGGTAACCATACTTCACCAAGCTGGTCACCCTACTGCCGCAGTGGAGGTAGCGGGCTTGCCACCTCTACCCCGAGATGCATTATAAGGGGCCGTCCATAAATGACGTCACGCGATTTTGGACGATTTTTGACCCCCCCCCCCTCAAATATGACGTCACAAAGCTTTGCCCCCCCCCCAAAAAAAAAAACATGCTTCAAATCGCTTTAAACTATTGTCATTGTAGTGCGTGTTTAATGTGGCCGCTGCACTCTGATGTTGTAGGAGAAAACATTTATTAAAAAGTCTATTTCATTAAGTAGAACGTGTTGCCTACATTTATTTAAAGTGGCGCATTTTGATGTGACGTCACATTTCTCAAATGTCGGAAAGAGGAGCGTTCCAGACGGCCACGCGCAATGCGGTGACCGCCTTTGTTCGATGGTGAGCAAAACAAAATCTCAGCTCTCTCTATGTATTAAATCATGCGGGTACGCCGGCATATACCAGGACGTCTGGCTTGCGTGGAAGAGTAGGCCAAATACCCTCTAGAGTAGCGGTTCTTAAGCTGGGGTGCACCCACCCCCTGGGGGTGCGAGATGCCCCTTTCTGAGAACCAAAACAGTGCATCTTCTTGGTTCTTTCGGTAAAGTCACGTAGAATGGAAATAATAAAAAGAATAAAAATAAAACATAACAAAATAAAAATTTTATTATATTATATTATTATATTATTTTACTTTTTTATATTAATTTATTACGTATTATTTTTATTATTTCCATTCTACGTGACTTTACGGAAAGAGCCAAGAAGATGAATCCCTGCAGTCACGAAAGCTTTAAATCGAAATCAAAGCGGTGCAGTTTGCCGTAAAGGGTAAGAACCAGTGCTCTCGAGCAGAGGTCCCCAACCCCCGGGTCGCAGACCGGTACCGGTCCGTGGCCTGTTAGGAACCGGGTCGCACAGCAGCAGGAGGTGAGAGCGGTGAGTTCGCACGTGCCACCCCCCCCCACCCCCCATGATTTTATTTTTCACCACTTCCGTCCGCGCCTATTTCCCACTCTACGCACTTGTCTCAGTCACGGTTTTTGGTGAGCCCACAAGCTGCTAACCCCGAGTAGCCAAAATGAGTATCACGATGCAGCTATCGTGCTGTGACGGTTCCACCTGAATACGGAGGCTTGTGTTCCCTCCGAAACGTCGTGATTTTTATTTTATTTTATTAATTTTAATTTTTTACCTACGTGACTTTACCGAAAAAACCTAAGAATATGAATCCTTGCAGTAACGAAAGCTTCAAATATAGAATTAATACATTATCGGTGGCGTAGTAACTACATCATAAGTGGCGTAGTAGCTACATTATCAGTGGCGTAGTAGCTACATTATCAGTAGTAAGGACATTATCAGTAACAATTGTGTGATTTGACTCACACGATCCCACCCACGTGCTCTTTGATATCGCGGCTCCAACTTGCCCGAATCGCGTCGTTGTCGTCACGCCCACGGGCTCGAACATTTGACGCTGTAGGTGGCGCTCCGTCTTCGCAAAAACGTCGCCACGACAGCTCCGGAGTTACTACCCCTTTTGGCGTCGTTACGTTACCGCTCTGATTCAATAAAAATGAAACGTGTGATGTAAATGAAAGCATTTTTATTCTTGGTTCTTTCGGTAAAGTCACGTAGAATGGAAATAATAAAATAAAAAGTAAAACCCATAATAAAATAATTCTCACGACGTATTTTATTATATTTAATTTATATTATTTTATTATTTCCATTCTACGTGACTTTTCCGAAAGAAGCAAGAAGATGAATCCCTGCAGTCACGAAAGCTTTAAATCGAAATGAAAGCATTTTCACACACACACATATATATATTTTTTTATTTTAACCGCGTTTTAAATAAATATGTGGAGGCTCCAACTCGTAGTTTTGGCCATCAGGGGGGGTCAAGAGACCCCCTCGACCCACACAGGTGACGCTACCGGTAACCATACTTCACCACGCTGGTCACACTACTGGTAACCATACTTCACCACGCTGGTCACCCTACTGGTAACCATACTTCACCACGCTGGTTACACTACTGGTAACCATACTTCACCACGCTGGTCACCCTACTGGTAACCATACTTCACCACGCTGGTTACGCTACTGGTAACCACACTTCACCACGCTGGTTACACTACTGGTAACCATACTTCACCACGCTGGTTACACTACTGGTAACCATACTTCACCACGCTGGTCACGCTACTGGTAACCATACTTCACCACGCTGGTCACACTACTGGTAACCATACTTCACCACGCTGGTTACACTACTGGTAACCATACTTCACCACGCTGGTCACGCTACTGGTAACCATACTTCACCACGCTGGTCACGCTACTGGTAACCATACTTCACCACGCTGGTCACACTACCGGTAACCATACTTCACCACGCTGGTCACGCTACCGGTAACCATACTTCACCACGCTGGTCACACTACCGGTAACCATACTTCACCACGCTGGTCACCCTACTGGTAACCATACTTCACCAAGCTGGTCACACTACTGGTAACCATACTTCACCACGCTGGTCACCCTACTGGTAACCATACTTCACCAAGCTGGTCACACTACTGGTAACCATACTTCACCAAGCTGGTCACACTACTGGTAACCATACTTCACCAAGCTGGTCACCCTACTGCCGCAGTGGAGGTAGCGGGCTTGCCACCTCTACCCCGAGATGCATTATAAGGGGCCGTCCATAAATGACGTCACGCGATTTTGGACGATTTTTGACCCCCCCCCCCTCAAATATGACGTCACAAAGCTTTGCCCCCCCCCCAAAAAAAAAACATGCTTCAAATCGCTTTAAACTATTGTCATTGTAGTGCGTGTTTAATGTGGCCGCTGCACTCTGATGTTGTAGGAGAAAACATTTATTAAAAAGTCTATTTCATTAAGTAGAACGTGTTGCCTACATTTATTTAAAGTGGCGCATTTTGATGTGACGTCACATTTCTCAAATGTCTGACCCCCCCCCCCTTAGGTGCGTGACGTCATTTATGGACGGCCCCTCAGGGGGGGGAGTGTGTAGGATCGGCAGCGTATCGGCTAGGGCGCGTTGCGCTGCGAACCCGGCCACCCGAGTTCGATTCTCGCTCACGATCACCACCACAACACCAGTGACGATTATCTGAACTGGTCCTGGTGCGGTGTGTGTGGTATCAACATCGCCATTTGGGGGAGACAAAGGCGGCCGGGCGCGGTTCTGGCCACCAACCATCTCGTGTGCCGTGCCGGCCCTTCATGAGTGCTGCTCGCAAACAGCACTTGCCCCAACAGTCTGTTGAGGCTATACGGAGGGTCTTTGTCTTTGTGAGTGGGTGATGTGTGTGGGGGAGCGGTAGTGTAGTGGTCAGTGCGCTGCGCTATGAACCCGGAGACACGGGTTCGATTCCCGCTCACGGCCAACACCAGTGACGATTATCTGAACCGGTCCTGGGCCTCCCCTAGGTCGACTCAGCCTGAAATGAGTACCTGGTGCGGTGTGTAAACATCGCCACTGGGGAGACAAAGGCGGTCGGGCGTGGTGCTGGCCACCCACCCCCTCGTGTGCCGTTCCGGCCTTCATAGGTGCTCGCTAACAGCACTTGCCCCTACAGTTTGTTAAGGCTACACGGGGGATCTTTATCTTTGTGAGGGGGAGCGGTAGTATAGTGGTCAGTGCGCTGCTACTCGCAAACAGCACTTGCCCCAGCAGTCTGTTTAACGGCTACACGGAGCGATCTTTGTCTGCGTGTGTGGCTGCATATTTTAGTTTTTATTTACATTTAAATGAAGTGATGACGGGGTGGGGGGGGGACCCCACAAACAAGAAGCTACCGAGCCCTCTTTATCTCCGTAATGAGCCGTGGTGCTTGTGTGGAAATGACTTCATTGTGATGGCAATGCTAGTGATGGTGCGTGCGGTTGCGTGGATAATTACACGATGTAACACAACGTTTGTTCCTGGGTAGTAAGTGTTATTTCCTAATTGCTTATGCCTAAAAAGTAAAGAAAATGGCTATTATTTCCCCACAAACTTTACTTTTGTGACCAGGACAGTGATATATTTTTTTAAATTATACCTATTTTTAATTAAAAAACGGGCGAATTTGTATCTTTTCGTTCACGTAAAGTCAGAAAAAAAATATGAATCAAAATTAACATGTAATTATACTAAAGTAATACAAAAATCACGACAAAAGATTTAGAAATGAGTAGTTTTTCGAGATGGACGATTATACTGTAAATCACTTTCACGAATCAGCCCCCAAATGTAGTCTCGTTATACTGTCCTTGGTAGCGGCGTTTAAAGTCCAGTTTATCCTGGTGGAACCGCTCGCCTTGCTCCTCCGAGTACGCTCCAATGTTCTTCGTTGAATTTATCAAGATGAGCATCAAGGATTTGGACTTTGAGGGACATCCTACAGCTCATTGTGCCGTAGTTCTTCACCAGTCTCAACCAGCTCCACATAGTTCTCGACCTTGTGATTGCCCAGGAAGCCACGAACCACTGCGACAAGGCTGTTCCAAGCCGCTTTCTCTTTACTAGTGAGATTATTGGGGAATTCATTGCACTCCAGGATCTTCTTTATCTGTGGTCCGATGAAGACACCGGCTTTGACATATGCCTCAGACAGCTTAGAGAAGAAGTCTCGAAGGTACTTGAAGGCTACCAACGCCTAATCTACAGCTCTGACAAATTGTTTCTTAAGGCCCAATTTGATGTGCAGTGGTGGCATCAGCACCTTCCGGGGGTCCACTAGTGGCTCCCACTTTGACGTTGTTCCTCCCCACAGAGAACTCGGTCCGCTGTGGCCAGTCCCGCCTGTGGTAGTGCGCCTTGGTGTCCCTGCTGTCCCAAAGGCAAAGCTAGCAGGGAAACTTGGTAAAACCGCCTTGGAGACCCATCAGGAATGCCACCATTTTGAAGTCTCTGATAACCTCCTAGTCGTACTCATCATACTTCAAGGTGTCCAGCAAGGTCTTGATGCTGTTGTAATCCTCTTTGAGGTGCACCGAGTGAGCCAGGGGAAGAAACGACTTCACCGAAAAAACCCAAGAGTATGAATCCTTGCAGTCACAAAAGCTTCAAATCTAGAAGAGATGGGTACTTGTTACCATTATGGAGCAGCACGGCCTTGAGGCTCCTGGATGAACTGTCAATGAAGAGGCACCACTCATTCTGATTACAGGCGATTCAGATTGCCTCGAACAGACTGGTCACATTGTGGCAGAAGCAGAGCCCACCTTGACGGGTGAAGAAGCTGCAAAAAGGTTGGTGACGCTTCCTCTGATCTGCGACTTGCACACTTTCATCCAACAAGTTCCACTGCTTGAGCCGAGACGTCAAAAGCTCAGCATTGGACTTGGCGAGACCAATATCTCTGATCAAGTCGTTGAGGTCTTTGTGGTTGGGGTAGTATGGGTTTCTCTCCTCAGCTCCACCTCTGAAATTGTCATCTTGATCGACAACGTCTTCCTCGCTCTCTGACTTGCTGCTCTCTTCTATAGACGGCTGCTCTCTCTTCGGAGGAGTGGGTACGGGAGCTCATGGCAGTGTGGCACCAGGGCGATGGATGAAGGAAGGTCCGGATACGTGATGGCAGGTGCATTCTTGCCAGTCCGACGTTTGGAAGGGTCCACCATGCAGAAGTAGCAGTTGCTTGAGTAATCAGTGGGTTATCGTCAAATTCTTGTGATAGCCAACTTCATGGCTCTCTTTTCCCCTCTGTACCATCCTACAAAAATACATTTATTTCACCCATGACTAATGTGTAAGAGATTCTCATACAAAAAAATCATATGAGATACATTTTTTCCAATAACACAGAATATTGTAAAACATTTTAAAATTAAAACCTTTTACAATTGTAATTTTTTGGACAAATTTTATAACATAAAATTCCGAGCAACAATTGTTCAGCTTACCTTCCAGAGTTTTTTTTTTATTTCTCGCAGGTGAAATTAGGTGCCCAGGGTTTGTCTTGATCCCTGACAGGCATGCCGAAATATGCCTTGTAGGCCTCACGCATCTTAGCAGATGCCTTCACAGAGTACTTTCTCGCTCTTGTCTTGATAAATTGGCCGTAGACATAGCAAAATGCGTCTGCCGGATGCTTGCAGCCTCTTGATGCCATCTCATAAAAATGCAGATATGTTTCAACGTAAGCAGCTGGAACTTAACAGAACTCGTGGGCTTAAGGCCCCTGTATTTTTACTACTATTTATATTACTGGAAAGTTCTAGAAGTTACTCCAAGTTTACTCAGCACGGAATCTATCTGGAATGTTCTGGAAAATAGGTAAATTTCTAAATATCACTATCCTGGTCACAAAAGCAAAGTTTGTGGGGAATATTAGCCATTTTCTGTACTTTTGAGGCATACGCAATTATGAAATAATACTTACTATCCAGGAACACAAAAATATGTGTTACATCGTGTTATCAGCCCCAGGTCTCGGAGCGCGCTGTGCGTGGCGTGGGTGGAGTGTGTGAGTGTGTGGTGTGAGTGGGTGGTGTGAGTGGGTGGTGTGATGTGTGTGTGAGTGAGTGTGTGTGGTGTGAGTGGGTGGTGTGAGTGTGTGGGGTGTGTGAGTGGGTGGTGTGAGTGGATGGTGTGATGTGTGTGTGAGTGGGTATGTGTGGTGTGAGTGGTAGGTGTGAGTGTGTGGGGTGTGTGTGAGTGGGTAGTGTGAGTGGGTGGTGTGAGTAGGTGGGGTGTGTGTGAGTGTGTGAGTTTGTGTGGGGTGTGTGTAAGTGGGTGTGTGGGGTGTGCATGAGTGTGTGAGTGAGTGGGTGGTGTGAGTGTGTGAGTGAGTGGGTGGTGTGAGTGTGTGGGGTGTGTGTGAGTGGGGGTGTGTGTGGGTGGTGTGAGTGGGTGGTGTGAGTGGGTGGTGTGATGTGTGTGTGAGTGTGTGGTGTGAGTGGTTGGTGTGAGTGTGTGGTGTGAGTGTGTGGGGTTTGTGTGAGTGGGTTGTGTGAGTGTGTGTGAGGTGTGTGTGTGTGGGGTGTGTGTGAGTGGGTGGTGTGAGTGTGTGGTGTGAGTGTGTGGGGTTTGTGTGAGTGGGTTGTGTGAGTGTGTGTGAGGTGTGTGTGTGTGGGGTGTGTGTGAGTGGGTGGTGTGAGTGTGTGAGGTGTGCATGAGTGTGTGGGGTGTGTGTGAGTGGGGGTGTGTGTGAGTGGGGGTGTGTGTGTGGGTGGTGTGAGTGGGTGGTGTGTGTGGGTGGTGTGAGTGTGTGTGGTGTGGGAGGGTGTCTTCAATGCCACGGCGCGCGCAACGTGGTGGCCGAGACTTGGTAACGGCGAGTGGCGGGGAGGAGATCGCGGAGGGCCGACGATTCATAACAACTCGCCCCGGCTGCAATGCCACACCAGCAATGGGAATGACGCGTCGACCTCGTTGTTGTTATTGTTGTTGAGACAAAAGTTCGTTCGCGGAGTTCAAATTTGTTTTGATCTCCTAGCCGGGCTGCGCGGGAGCTAACGAGATAGAAACGAGATTTGAGGATCTGTAATGAGGCAGGTGTGTGCATCGGTCCGTGCGTGTGATTGCTGGGGCGTGCACTCGTGTGTGTGGTAATTGTGTGTGTATGTGTGTGTATGTATGTGTGTATGTATGTGCGTGTGTGTGGAGCGGTGAGCGCGCTGCGCTAAGAACCTGGCGACCCGCGTTCGATTCGCGCTCACGGCTAACACCAGTGACGATTATCTGAACCGGTTCTGGGCCTCCCTAGGTCGACTCAGCCTCAAATGAGTACCTGGTGCGGTGTGTAAACATCGCCACTAGGGAGACAAAGGCGGTCGGGCGTGGTGCTGGCCACCCACCCCCTCGTGTACCGTTCCGGCCTTCATAGGTGCTCGCTAACAGCACTTGCCCCTACAGTCTGTTAAGGCTATACGGGGGATCTTTGTATGTGTGTGTATAGCGGTGAGCGCGCTGCGCTACGAACCTGGCGACCCGCGTTCGATTCCCGCTCACGGCTAACACCAGTGACGATTACCTGAACCGGTTCTGGGATTCCCCTAGGTCGACTCAGCCTCAAATGAGTACCTGGTGCGGTGTGTAGACATCGCCACTGGGGAGACAAAGGCGGCCGGGCGTGGTGTTTGCCACCCAACCCCTCGTGTGCCGTGTCGGCCTTGAAAGGCGCTCGCTAATAGCACTTGCCCCTACAGTCTGTTAAGTCTATACGGGGGATATTTGTCTTTGTATATGGAGAGCGGTGGCACAGTGGTTAGCGCCGTGCGCTTACGAACCCGGCCACCCGAGTTCACGGCCTACACCTGAACTCATTTTGGACCTTCCCTAGGTCGACTCAGCCTCAAATGAGTACCTGGTGCTCTAGAGACAAAAGCGGCACGGCACTTGTTCCAACAGCGTCTTGAAGCTATACGGGGGATCTTTGCCTTTGTTCGTGTGAGTGTTTGCTGCTGTCAACGAAAAATGAGAAGGCTTAACTTTGTTTTTATCAGGTCATCCATAATTAAGAGCTCCAGTCTAGTGGCTCCATACATTGCACGTGAACACCACACACACACACCACATCCTTACACACTCACACACACGTGGCCTTACACACACACACCACATCCTTACACACACACACACCACATCCTTACACACTCACACACACGTGGCCTTACACACACACACCACATCCTTACACACTCACACACACGTGGTCTTACACACACACACCACATCCTTACACACACACACACCACATCCTTACACACACACACACATGGTCTTACACACACACACCACATCCTTACACACACACACACACCACATCCTTACACACTCACACACACGTGGTCTTACACACACACACCACATCCTTACACACACACACCACATCCTTACACACACACACACGTGGTCTTACACACACACACCACATCCTTACACACACACACACACCACATCCTTACACACACACACGTGGTCTCACACACACACACCACATCCTTACACATACACATCCTTACACACACACATCCTTACACACACACACATCCTTACACACACACATCCTTACACACACACATCCTTACACACACCACATCCTTATGCACAGACGCACACCACATCCTTATGCACACACGCACACATGTGGTCTTACACACACACACAGTACATCCTTACACACACACACACACCACATCCTTACACACATACATCCTTACACACACACATCCTTACACACACACCACATCATTACACACACACCACATCCTTACACACTCTCACACACGTGGTCTTACACACACAGTACATCCTTACACACGTGCCACACACACAACACACACATAGAGTCGTGCGGGGATCTTCTGGCTCATGACTCCGCTCCTCTTCCTCACCACGGCGTGGGCTTGGGCGGCTTTCCTCGACTGTGGGTCCTCCTCTACTCGCTCTCTCTCTGAGTCGCCCTTTGTCTCTCTCTCTCAAAGTCGTCCCCCCTCTCTCTCTGAGTCGTCTCCTTTCTCTGTGAGTCGTCCTCTCTCTGAGTCGCCCTTTGTCTCTCTCTCAAAGTCGTCCCTCTCTCTCTCTGAGTCGTCCCCTCTCTCCGTGAGTCGTCCTCTCGCTGAGTCGTCCTCCCTCGCTTTCTCTTGGAGAGCGAGTGAATACTGTGCATCGTTACACGTTGACATTATTATAAAAAACTTCTAAAAAGGTTGTCATGTATTCGAAAATAACACATTATGGAAACGATGACGCGTAATCCACGCGCGGGCATCGGGGTTTCCTCGTTTAATAGACAATGTAATTATCTCTACGATGTATTATCCCTCTGTCCGAAGCACCTGAAACTTATTCTTGGTTCTTTCGGTAAAGTCACGTAGAATGGAAATAATAAAATAATAAAAATAAAACATAATAATATAGTTCTCATGACGTTTCGGCCACAACGCAAGCAGCCGTCCTCAGGTGGAGAGCAGGTCTGTCGAGGAGACAGCGTCTGAATGACAAGCCCCAGGCTTGGAGCGACTATTTAAGCTGGGTTGGAGGGGGCGAAGAGCGCCTTGACAAA
>NC_083828.1:7930690-8003755 GCF_015708825.2 Lethenteron reissneri | reverse complement strand
AGAGTGAATGGGAGAGTGAGCGAGTGAGCGAGAGAGTGAGTTGGAGAGTGAGTGGGCGTTTTAGTGTATGAGTGAGAGAGTGAGCGAGTGAGCGAGAGAGTGAGTATGCGAGTGAGTGAGTGAAAGAGTGAGCTAGAGAGTGAGTGGGAGAGTGAGTGGGAGGTTTAGTGTATGAATGGGAGAGTGAGTGGAAGGGTGATTGTCAGAGGGAGTGTGAGAATGAGTGATTGGGACAGTGAAGAGTGAGTGGGAAAGTGAGCGAAACAGTGAGTGGGCTAGTGAGTGGAAGGGTGAGTGAGAGAGTGAGTGTATGAGTGGGAGTGAGTGAGTGGGAAAGTGAGTGGGAGGGTGAGTGAGTGGAAGGGTGAGGGCGGGCGTGAGTGATTTGAGATTCAATGGGAGGGTGAGTGAGTGGGAGCGGGGAGAGTGAGTATTTGGAGAGTGAGTAAGTAGGAGGGTGAGTGGGAGAGTGAGTGGGAGAGTGAGTGAGTGTATAAGAGGGAGGGTGAGTGGGAGGGTGAGTGGGAGAATGAGTGAGAGGGTGAGTGGGAGCGTGAGTGGGAGAGTGAGTGGGAGGGTGAGTGGGAGAGTGAGTGGGAGGGTGAGTGGGAGAGTGAGTGAGTGTATGAGAGGGAGGATGAATAGGAGGGTGACTGTATGAGTGGGAGAATGAGTGGGAGGGTGAGTGAGTGGGAGAATGAGTGGGAGATTGAGTGGGTGGATGAGTGAGTGTATGAGTGGGAGGGTGAGTGGGGGAATGAGTGGGAGGGTGAGAGGGAGGGTGAGTGGGAGAGTGAGTGGGAGAATGAGTGGGAGGGTGAGTGGGAGAATGAGTGGGAGAGTGATTGTGAGGGTGAGTAGGAGGGTGACTGTATGAGTGGGAGAATGAGTGGGAGGGTGAGTGGGAGAATGAGTGGGAGAGTGAGTGGGAGAATGAGTGGGTGGGTGAGTGGGAGGGTGAGTGAGAGGGTGAGTAGGAGGGTGACTGTATGAGTGGGAGAATGAGTGGGAGGGTGAGTGGGAGAATGAGTGGGAGGGTGAGTGGGAGGGTGAGTGGGTGGGTGAGTGGGAGGGTGAGTGGGAGAGTGTGATGCTTGCTGAGTGAGCGTCTTGGCTGTAGAGGGTGGGGGGTTGGTGGCACAGGTTGTGTGCTGGAAGCTGACTTCATGTCCTCACACTGGAGGCTACAGAACAACACTGAGGCACAGTTGGGGTGGGGGGGTGCTGGGAGTGGTGTGTTGGCGGCGGTGAAGGTGACGATAGTAGTGGGGGTGGTGGTGGCGGTGGGGGGAGCGGTGGTGGTGGGGGTGGTGGAGGTGGTGGGGGTGGTGGTGGTGGTGGTTGTGGGGGTGGTGGTTGTGGGGGTGGTGGGGTGGTAGTGGTGATCGGGGTGGTGGTGGAGGTGGTGGGGGTGGTGGTGATGTTCGTACTTTGTTGGTATTTTAGTGTCGGTGGTTGTGGTAGTAGTGGTAGTGACGACGGTGGTTGCTGTTGTTGTTGTTGGTGGTGGTTTTGGCTAGCTCAGGCTTACGTGGACATCAGAACGTGGCGACAAAGGCGACGGGGCGTGGAGGCACCGGACACCCACCGTGCTACTCGCTAGACGGCACTTGCCCCTCCCGCCCCACACAGTCTGTTAAAGGCTATACGGGGGTTCTTTGTCTTAGGTGGGTGGCGATGGCGGCGGTGGTGATTGTAGTCATGTCTGACAGTCAGCGGTGATATCTGAACCATCCTCGCCCCCCCCATCACCCCCCTCTCTCTTCTCCCCCCCCCCCCGTTTTCCACCCCCCCCCCCCCGTGCCCCCCAAACGCCCCCCCCCCTTCACCCCCTCCCTCTTCTCCCCCCCCCCCGTTTTCTCCCTTCCCCTGTATCCCCCCTCCCCCTGTGCCCCCCAACGCCCCCCCCTTTCACCCCCTCCCTCTTCTCCCCCCCCCGCCCGTTTTCCGCCTCCTCCCCCGTGCACCCCAACGCCCCCCCTATCACCCCCTCCCACTTCTTCCCCCGTTTTCCACCTCCCCCTGTGCCCCCCCTTTCACCACCCTCCCTCTTCTCCCCCCCCCCCGTTTTCTACCTCCCCCCTCCCCCTGTGCCCCCCCCCTGTGCCCCCCCCCCCCGGCAAGAGACCGTGCCGCGTGCCACAGTGGATTAGACGTCACCCACTTCCGTCGTGAAATTAGACCACGACCCAACAGGATGCATTCATTTGCATGCTATTAATTTTAATTGTGTGTGTGTGTACAGTGTGTGTGTGTATATATATCTCGTTGGCATTCCTCCTTTGATTCACACCTAGGCACGATGAGCAGAGATCGCTCTCAGCGCAAGACGTTAGCGCTCATCGGAAGGCTCAGATTCATCACGCCAATGAATGTGTCCGTGCGTGTCTGCGTGTTTGCGTGGGAGCGGTGGCGCTGCGGTTAGCACGGCGCGCTGCGCTACGAACCCGGCGGCCCGAGTTCGATTCCCGCTCACGGGCCAATATCGGTGGCGAGTATCCGAACCGGTTCTTGGGTATCCCCTAGGTCGACTCAGCCTCAAATGAGTACCTGGTGCGTTGTGCAAAAACATCGCCAATGGCTGAGACAAAGGCGGTCGGGCGTGGTGTTGGCCTCGTGTGCTGTGCCGGCCTTCATAGGTGCTCGCTTTTAAATAGCACTTGCCCCAACAGTTTGTTAAGGCTATACGGGGGATCTTTGTCTTCGTGAGTGGGTGAGGTGTGTCTGCGAATGTGAGTTGATGGGAACGGTGGCACAGCGGTTAGCAGCGCACTGCGCTGCGAACCCGGCGACCCGAGTTCGATTCCCGCTCACGGCCAACGCCAGTGACGATTATCTGTACCGGTCCTCAAATGAGTACCTGGTGCGTTGTGTAAAAACATCGCCACTGGGGAGACAAAGGCGGTCGGACGTGGTGCTGACCACCCACCCCCTCGTGTGCCGTGCCGTCCTTCATAGCTGTTCGCTAACAGCACTTGCCCCAACAGTTTGTTAAGGCTATACTGTGGTGGTGGGGGTCTTTGTCTTCTTTTGTATGCGTGACCCATAACATATCTAAGGAATTCCGCGTCTGTATCTCGAGCGGTCTTCCCGCGGGTCAACTCGGCCTTAAAATATGTGCATGTTGCGATCAACACACGCGGGGTGTCCAAGGTGACAAAAGTGTCCGCCCGGTGGGTGAGTTGGGGGGGGTCGCGTGGGTGGAGAGTTGCGTGGGTGGGTGGGTGGAGAGTGCGTGAGTGGGTGGGGAGTTGCGTGGGTGGGTGGGTGCTGAGTTGCGTGGGTGGGTGGGGAGTTGCGTGGGTGAGTGGGGAGTTGCGTGGGTGGATGGGTGGGGAGTGCGTGGGTGGATGGGTGGGGAGTTCGTGGGTGGGTGGGTGGGGAGTGCGTTGGTGGGTGAGTGGGGAGTTGCGTGGGTGGGTGGGGAGTTGCGTGGGTGGGTGGGTGCTGAGTTGCGTGGGTGGGTGGAAGGGTGGGGAGTTGTGTGCGTGGGTGGGTGGGGAGTTGCGTGGGTGGCATCCGTGACCAACGCTCCCCCACCACCCCCCACAGCATCCGCTGGGCTGCGCCTTACGGCCTTAATAGGCGCTCGCGAACAACGAGCAACGACAGCCCCCCGCGCAGGAAGCGACTTGTCCGGCAACCACCTCCGCTCTCACACCGGACACGCGGTCGCCTCCGTCGACGCTCGCGGATCTCGGGGTTTCGTTGCACAGTCGCGCAACCGCTGTGCCACCGCTCTTACTCACTCGGAGGGGGGAGGGGGTAGGAGGGTGGGGGGTGTGGCGGGGGGGGGCTTCATCAGAATCACAATCTTTATTTAGATTGAAGGACACCTAATTCATTGCTCGGATAGTTCGGAGGCTTTGCGGGGATTTAATTTATAATTCAACTTCGCGCGGGCCTCCTTCAGGAATTTGCATAAACTGCCCGTGCCCCCATTCAAATCTGCTCGAGGTAAAAGCGCAGCCCTGCAATACCTTGCTCACGGCACTGCTGGTGTGTGGCCATTCACTGCACCACAGGTAACAAGTATAACCCGTAAAAACAAAGTTTTTCACTCTAAATCCTTTATATGCGTGGCGGCTAGAGTCCTCTCGTCCTCTGGCTTGAGATGGCTGCCACCTATGGGTCAGGTGATTGTCTGCCAGTATTAAGCAATTGGTAATTAAATATTTAATTTGTTTTCCCTAAAAAGTGTAAAATTTTGGAAAGAAAATTTCACGAACATTAATTGTCTCGCACAACGAGTCTGTGTGCAAAATGTCAGCTCGATTGGATCACGGGAAGTGGGTTAAAAAACGACCGAAATATTTGCACGGTCGTAAGCAAGCAAGCAAGCACGCAAGCACGCAAGCAAGCAAGCAAGCGAACTTAATATAAAGGATTTAAAAATAACGTGTCAATTTTTTACTAGTACAGCACACCGGTTGTGTGTCGGAGAGTAAACCCACAACGCATCTACAATCTGGGATACGACGTTTCGCCAGTAATTACAACCGGCATCATCAGGCGACAGCCAGATTTGTGGAGGAATCCTCCTGATTCGTTCCTGAAATAGAGCGGTCGATGTGATGTCGCCACTTGCGAGCCCTTCTTGTGCGAAGGCCGGGGTTGGTTGCGGGTTTAACGACACATTTATGTTTACGCGATCTAACGCCCCAAAAAAACGCCTACGACAACTCTCTTATGTCTTATGTCTGTCCATGTAAATTTCGATTTAAAGCTTTCGTGACTGCAGGGATTCATCTTCTGGGTTCTTTCGGTACTTGCGTTGTGTCCGAAACGTTGTCAGAATTATTTAATAATGTTTTATTTTTATTATTTTATTATTTCCCTTCTACGAGACTTTACCGAAAGAACCAAGAAGATCTGTCCATGTAAGTCTGTGCAAGTCGTGATGGGCTCTCTGTCCGACCTATGTAGGTCAGTGCGTCTCTCTATAAGCAGTGGTTCTTAACTCGAGGTGCAAGTTGCCCCCGCTGGGGATACGAGATGTCCTTTCTGGGAAGGGGGGGTGCATGCAATGCGAGACGTGGGCAGATTTTATTAATAAACTAAATCATCGCAAAACACAAATTAAGCACGAGGCACTTAAATTACAACTGACTGTTTCATCATGTTGTATAACATTATACAACATTTTTTTGCTTACGATTGAAAACCAAAAAGGGCGTGCCAAGCTGCAGTAAAGGTTGAGCGTCGGTGGTGCACGTGTAAAGTCACGTGCTGTGTCGGGGGGATCGAATCCACGAACCGTCGACCCTCTGGGGGTTACGAGCCTGAGTGCGCTCAGCATCTGCCCGGGGATTTCGTCTCTCCACCCGAAATGGAGCCGATAATGAGCTTAGCGTGCACAGGAAGACTGCCAGTACCCGGCTAGGCGCGGGCACACCTCTTGTGGCTTTGACTTCAGCCTCGCTCGATTATTGACAAATCTTAGGGGGGTCGGGAGGGACCACGGTGGGGGGGGGGGGGGGGGGTCACAGTGCAGCCGCCGTAGGAGACGGAGCGGTGAGGGTCAGATCGTGCGCCAGGGGAGTCACGTGGACGGTTCTTTGTTCGCGTCGCCAGAGCGCCGTGATGGATGGAGAAGCCATTGGGGAGGGGCAGAGGCGTAGCTAGGGGGGGGGGGGGGGCAGGGGGGTACATGTGTCCCCGGGCGCCAAGGTAAAGGGGCGCCAAAAGGAGGCTTACAACGTCACATTATAACTTATTGCAGCGGGCGCGACAGCCTGAAACTACTGCACAAATCTACACCTCAACCTAAAAGTTGATATATCCCGCCACACACAGCCTACATGTCATGTAATTACATTTTGGTATGTGATTAAACGGGGGGGGGGGGGGGGGGCGCCAATTTTATAGTTCGTCCCCGGGCGCAAAATATCCTAGTTACGCCACTGGGGAGGGGGGGGGGCGGTACGACTTCATCCAGCAGTGGATAGTTCATGGCTAACGATGATAATGAGGAGGTGTCACGGGAGATATCTCACAGCTGTGCCGCACGGAGGGGAGATTTGAGGGGTTGATGGAAGAGAAGGAGGCAGCAGAGGCTACGGAAGGTGGACATTGAGAGGCAGGGGGAGAGATACATTACTCATTTGTCACGGTCTAGAATTACCCGCAAATGACTCAATTGGGATTAAAGGGACTCCTCTACTTACGAATGAGTTAGGTTCCAGATGTTTGTTCGTAAGTACAACTTTACTCCCGTCGATTCCAATGTCGTACGGCGTGTACACTCAACACTGGGAATGGCTACAGAAGTTTTATAATCTCCTGTAGATGTAGATGCCACTGGTTCTTCATGTTCTGTAGATGTAGATGCCACTGGTTCTTCATGTTCTGCAGATGTATATGTCACTGGCTCTTCATGTTCTGTAGATGTAGATGCCGCTGGTTCTTCATGTTCTGTAGATGTAGATGCCGCTGGTTCTTCACGTTCTGCAAATGTAGATGCCGCTGGTTCTTCATGTTCTGTAGATGTAGATGCCACTGGTTCCTCATGTTCTGTAGATGTAGATGCCGCTGGTTCTTCACGTTCTGCAAATGTAGATGCCGCTGGTTCTTCATGTTCTGTAGATGTAGATGCCACTGGTTCTTCATGTTCTGCAGATGTAGATGCCACTGGCTCTTCATGTTCTGTAGATGTAGATGCCGCTGGTTCTTCATGTTCTGTAGATGTAGATGCCGCTGGTTCTTCACGTTCTGCAAATGTAGATGCCGCTGGTTCTTCATGTTCTGTAGATGTAGATGCCACTGGTTCCTCATGTTCTGTAGATGTAGATGCCGCTGGTTCTTCACGTTCTGCAAATGTAGATGCCGCTGGTTCTTCATGTTCTGTAGATGTAGATGCCACTGGTTCTTCATGTTCTGCAGATGTAGATGCCACTGGCTCTTCATGTTCTGTAGATGTAGATGCCACTGATTCTTCAAATTCTGTAGATGTAGATGCCGCTGGTTCTTCACGTTCTGCAAATGTAGATGCCGCTGGTTCTTCATGTTCTGTAGATGTAGATGCCACTGGTTCTTCATGTTCTGTAGATGTAGATGCAACTGGTTCTTCATGTTCTGTAGATGTAGATGCCGCTGGTTCTTAATGTTCTGTAGATGTAGATGCCACTGGTTCTTCATGTTCTGTAGATGTAGATGCCGCTGGTTCTTCACGTTCTGCAAATGTAGATGCCGCTGGTTCTTCATGTTCTGTAGATGTAGATGCCACTGGTTCCTCATGTTCTGTAGATGTAGATGCCACTGGCTCTTCATGTTCTGTAGATGTAGATGCCGCTGGTTCTTCATGTTCTGTAGATGTAGATGCCGCTGGTTCTTCACGTTCTGCAAATGTAGATGCCGCTGGTTCTTCATGTTCTGTAGATGTAGATGCCACTGGTTCCTCATGTTCTGTAGATGTAGATGCCGCTGGTTCTTCACGTTCTGCAAATGTAGATGCCGCTGGTTCTTCATGTTCTGTAGATGTAGATGCCACTGGTTCTTCATGTTCTGCAGATGTAGATGCCACTGGCTCTTCATGTTCTGTAGATGTAGATGCCACTGGTTCTTCAAATTCTGTAGATGTAGATGCCGCTGGTTCTTCACGTTCTGCAAATGTAGATGCCGCAGGTTCTTCATGTTCTGTAGATGTAGATGCCACTGGTTCTTCATGTTCTGTAGATGTAGATGCAACTGGTTCTTCATGTTCTGTAGATGTAGATGCCGCTGGTTCTTAATGTTCTGTAGATGTAGATGCCACTGGTTCTTCATGTTCTGTAGATGTAGATGCCACTGGTTCTTCATGTTCTGCAGATGTAGATGCCACTAGCTCTTCATGTTCTGTAGATGTAGATGCCGCTGGTTCTTCGTGTTCTGTAGATGTAGATGCCGCTGGTTCTTCACGTTCTGCAAATGTAGATGCCGCTGGTTCTTCATGTTCTGTAGATGTAGATGCCACTGGTTCCTCACGTTCTGTAGATGTAGATGCCACTGATTCTTCACGTTCTACAGATGTAGATGCCACTGCTTCTTCATGTTTTGTAGATGTAGATGCCACTGGTTCTTCACGTTCTGTAGATGTAGATGCCACTGGTTCTTCATGTTCTGTAGATGTAGATGCCACTGGTTCTTCATGTTCTGCAGATGTAGATGCCACTAGCTCTTCAAGTTCTGTAGATGTAGATGCCACTGGTTCTTCACGTTCTGCAGATGTAGATGCCACCACCGCCATATATTGCGTGGCGGAATGAAACTTACGACTCTCGATCCGAACAGGCAACTGGACGTACAGACAGGTTTGTTCGTATCTCTGAAAGTTCGTAAGTCGAAGTGCTCGTAATAGAGGAGTCCTCGCATTCAGCAACCGCCAGCTGCCACTGGGAGTGCCCTCCTTGCGATGAGATGCAGAACACTCTGAGGCACCGCGGAAGAAGTGCGGCTTCGATCAACAACTCACTATCAACATCACCAACAACATCACGCAGGCATAGTCACCCACCCGCTGTGACAACCCATACACCCACTCACCTACCCACTCACCTACCCACTCACCAATCCACTCAGCTACCCACTCACCAATCCACTCACCTACCCACACGTCAATCCTACCCACCAACCCACTAATCTACACACTCACCAACCCACTCACCAACCCGTTCACCAATCCACTCAGCCACCTACTCACCAACCCACTCACCAACCCGTTCACCAATCCACTCAGCTACCCACTCACCAACCCACTCACTAACCCGTTCACCAATCCACTCAGCTAACCACTCACCAACCCACTCATCAACCCAACTCACATACCCACTCACCAACCCACTCACCAACCCACTCACCAACCCACTCACCAATCCACTAACCTACCCACCCACCAATCCAACCCACCAATTCAATCAGCTACCCACTCACCAACCCAACTCACCAACCCAACTCACCTACCCACTCACCAACCCACTCACAAATCCACTCACCTACCCACTCACCAACCCACTCACCAACCCAACTCACCAACTCACTCACCGACCCATTGAACTAACCAACCCAACTCACCAACCCAATTCACCTACCCAATCACCAACCCAACCCACATACCCACTCACCAACCCACTCACCAACCAACTCACCAACCCATTGAACTAACCAGCCCAACTCACCAACCCAATTCACCTACCCACTCACCAACCCAACTCACAAATCCACTCACCTAACCACTCACCAACCCACTCACCAACCCAACTCACCAACTCACTCACCGACCCATTGAACTAACCAACCCAACTCACCAACCCAATTCACCTACCCACTCACCAACCCAACCCACAAACCCACTCACCAACCCACTCACCAACCCAACTCACCAACTCACTCACCAACCCAACTCACCAACTCACTCACCAACCCACTCACCAACCCACTCACCAACCCAACTCACCAACCCACTCACCAACCCAACTCACCAACTCACTCACCAACCCACTCACCAACCCACTCACCAACCCAACTCACCAATTCAACTCACCAACCCAATTCACCTACCCACTCACCAACCCACTCACAAATCCACTCACCTACCCACTCACCAACCCACTCACCAACCCAACTCACCAACTCACTCACCGACCCATTGAACTAACCAACCCAACTCACCAGCCCAATTCACCTACCCACTCACCAACCCACTCACAAATCCACTCACCTACCCACTCACCAACCCACTCACCAACCCAACTCACCAACTCACTCACCGACCCATTGAACTAACCAACCCAACTCACCAACCCAATTCACCTACCCAATCACCAACCCAACCCACATACCCACTCACCAACCCACTCACCAACCAACTCACCAACCCATTGAACTAACCAGCCCAACTCACCAACCCAATTCACCTACCCACTCACCAACCCACTCACAAATCCACTCACCTACCCACTCACCAACCCACTCACCAACCCAACTCACCAACTCACTCACCGACCCATTGAACTAACCAACCCAACTCACCAGCCCAATTCACCTACCCACTCACCAACCCACTCACAAATCCACTCACCTACCCACTCACCAACCCACTCACCAACCCAACTCACCAACTCACTCACCGACCCATTGAACTAACCAACCCAACTCACCAACCCAATTCACCTACCCACTCACCAACCCAACCCACATACCCACTCACCAACCCACTCACCAACCCAACTCACCAACTCACTCACCGACCCATTGAACTAACCAACCCAACTCACCAACCCAATTCACCTACCCAATCACCAACCCAACCCACATACCCACTCACCAACCCACTCACCAACCAACTCACCAACCCCACTCACCTACCCACTCACCAACCCATTGAACTAACCAGCCCAACTCACCAACCCAATTCACCTACCCACTCACCAACCCAACCCACATACCCACTCACCAACCCACTCACCAACCCCACTCACCTACCCACTCACCAACCCACTCACCAACCCAACTCACCAACTCACTCACCGACCCATTGAACTAACCAACCCAACTCACCAACCCAATTCACCTACCCACTCACCAACCCAACCCACATACCCACTCACCAACCCACTCACCAACCCAACTCACCAACCCACTCACCAACCCAACTCACCAACTCACTCACCAACCCACTCACCAACCCACTCACCAACCCAACTCACCAATTCAACTCACCAACCCAATTCACCTACCCACTCACCAACCCAACCCACATACCCACTCACCAACCCACTCACCAACCCAACTCACCAACCCACTCACCAACCCAACTCACCAACTCACTCACCAACCCACTCACCAACCCACTCACCAACCCAACTCACCAATTCAACTCACCAACCCAATTCACCTACCCACTCACCAACCCAACCCACATACCCACTCACCAACCCACTCACCAACCCAACTCACCAACCCACTCACCAACCCAACTCACCAACTCACTCACCAACCCACTCACCAACCCACTCACCAACCCAACTCACCAATCAACTCACCAATCAACTCACCTACCCCCGTAGCTGCGATGCCACGTAAATACTGCCCCCCCCCCCCCACCCCCCCCCCCCCACCTTATGTGGTGGCATCGATGATTGATTAGAGGCCGGCAGGTCCAATTAAAAGCGAGCCCCCGTGGCTCAAGGCAGATAGCGGCCAGGCGTTCATTAAGCCCCCCCCCCCACCAGATCCTCCTCTCGGCCGGGCCCCCCCGAAAAATAAAAATTGGATTCGTCCGTCGCGCGGACGGTCACGTGGGCGAAGCGACGCGCTCCGAGCGACGACTCAAAGCACGCGGGGCGATGGGTCATCAGGGTCGAGCGAAGGCGAAATGGTTCTCGCTTTGCACGTCCGTCTCTGCACGTGATGCAAACTAAATAATAATTGGAGATACACAACTCATTGCCCACGCCCCCCCCCCCACCACCACCACGGTATTGAGTCGCTACGAGGAGAAACTCTGCACCGGTCTTGGCATTCAGTGCTTCATCATCAGCAGCAGGGTCAGCATTTGCTTGAATCGATGCTGGTGAACTGGTAGCCATGGACCGGTTTTGACAATGGGTGTATCATCAGCAGCAGGGCCAGGCGTTGCTTGAATCGATGCTGGTGAACTGCCAGTCAACTTTCGGCGCCGAAACCGTGTGTACTGTGTGTGTGTACTGTGTGTATTGTGTGTGTACTGGGTGTGTACTGTGTGTGTACTGGGTGTGTGTACTGTGTGTGCACTGTGCGTGTGTGTACTGTGTATGTACTGTGTGTGTACTGTGTGTGTGTACTGTGTGTGTGTACTGTGTGTGTACTGTGTGTACTGTGTGTGTGTGTGCATGTGTGTGCATGTGTGTGTATGTGGGTGTGTGTGTCTGTGTGTGTGTCTGCCTACAGTTGGCACAGTAGGGTGTCTGCCTGCCTGGGTTTACAGGGTCGATGTGTGTGTGGGGTGTCAAATGTCTGTGTCTGCCAACGATCCAATCTGGGTTTACAGGCTCGATTGTGTGAGTAGCTCACAAATTCTTGGAAGATCTGTGCAAAGTACCATCGTTGAGCTCCTCCGTCAGGCAAGTGCTGCGTTGGCTGGGTCATGTAGCCCGCATGCCCAGCCACCGCATGCCTAAACAGCTTTTGTTCGGCCGGATCGAGGGGCTTAACGGGCGCGGCACGGGCTAGAGAAGAGATGGAGTGATGTGGTACAGGAGGACGTGGAGCTGAGTGGACTTACCGATGACTGGTACCAGCGGTGTCAAGATCGGCCTCTGTGGAGGAGGCTCGTTAAGGACGCTACTGGGCAGTTGGAGGCAGTCGCCCTCCAACAACAACGGAGGGCGTAGGAGCGACGCTCACAACAACGAGCGGAGCGCCGGGTGGCTAAAGCACAGCAAGTTGGCACAGTAGGGGGCACAGATGGTGCATCAGCCAGTCATCTCGGTCATCTCAGTCAGTTGACCCGTGGCACCTGGGTCTGCCCCGTGACCTCCTGCCAGCGGGCGTTCGACACTTCACGTGGCCTCAAGGTGCAAATGGCCTGGCACAAGCGTCGTGGTGACGTCACCGCCACTTAGTGGCGAATGGCGGTTGTTGTTGTTGTCTCTGTGTTTATCTGTGTGTATCTATCTTTAGATATCTCTATGCCCCACCCCCCCCAGGAATCCCAGTTCCCACAGAGCCCGATAGTTCAAACAGAAATTAAAAAAGGATGTGTTTACCTTCATCTGAGCTGTGCCTTACAACTCGAGATATATCGAGCGGTAATCTTCAGAGCAGAGGGCAGATATATTGACCCACAGCCACCAACATCATAACCAACTCTACCACCACCACGACGATAATTATCACACAACCACCATCACTACTAACACTGCCACCACCACCACCAACAACAACAACAACATCCGCCACTCCCAGGTCACGTGAAGCGTCGAACGCCCGCTGGCACGATATCACGGGACAGACCCAGGTGCCATGGGTTGGCTGACCGAGATGAAGAGCAGATGCACCACCTGTGCCCCCTTCTGTGTCAGCTTGCTGTATTTTATCCGCCTGGCGCTGCGCTCGTTGTTGTGAGTGTTGCTCTTCCACCACCACTATCATCACCAACACCATCACCACCACTGTCATCATCACCACCACGGCTATTATACCACTGTTGTATATATTGCGATTAAAACACATTCCTGTGGAGGGAGCTGGTAGGAACATTGGGTTGCTCGGTCAATGGCCAGGGTCAACGGCGGCGTGGTGTTTTCCGCAAATATGCCCGACTGTGAGGGCGGGCACAAGCCGGCGTGAGTAGGTTAAACGTTGAGTTTTATAAGGGCACCACGGGGTGACCAGCCCCTCCCTACCCAGCCCCACCCCTCCCAGCCCCACCCTCCACACCCAGCCCCTCCCCACCCTCCCCTCCCTACCCAGCCCCTCCCCACTCTCCCCACCCAGCCCCTCCCCACCCTCCCCTCTCCACCCAGCCCCACCCCTCCCATTTTTGGATTCACGACGGACGGACGGACACAATAATCTCCTGTGGGCTGGTGGAACTAGGTGGTTCCTACCAGTATAATAAAATTACATGTTTAAAAAATGAATGATAATTGTGTAATATTAATGTAATTAAATGCAAATTGTAACTGTGTGTTGTTAATAATGATCATTATGCCTAAAATAAATATTAATTCGTATGCATCTGATTAAGAGCGATGATGAATATATTATCACAAGTTCTTATTAAAATAATTGTCTCTCTCGTTGTCTAGGGGTATGCACTATCAATCGTGATAATATCAATGATTCTCGCTTGAACATTCAATGAGTCTCGCTTCATCAATTAGGTGTAATCATGTCAGGCCTCGGGATTCAGATGTCACCGCCGGATACAACAGTTCTCGCAAATTAAGATAAAACGATGCACGAGTTAGGAAAGAAAGCACCCAGACCCTCCTTAATCTAAACAATTATAATACCATAATTGTTTTTTTACCCTTCTATCTGGCAACAAAACTGACACTTTTTTTTTACAAGGAGTCATATTTGCATAGACCACAATATCTGCAGTCATAATGCAAACAAAAAAACATAACTCTGATAATGTATGTTTTTTGTTTGCATTATGACTGCAGGTATTGTGGTCTATGCAAACATGACTCCTTGTAAAAAAGGTGTCAGTTTTGTTGCCAGATAGAAGGGTTAAAACCAATTATCATATTTTTTACTGGCAAATGATGTTCCAAAGGTGTAAATTTTAATGCCACTTACTCCAATATCCAAAAAACACACTTAACATCAGAACAGCAACAGCAGTACCCATGCAAAGATGCGTACAGGAATACCCTGGACTTTTGTCTAGCTAGGGTCTAGAGCAAGGTCGAATGTCAAAAATGGACGAAAGTCAAAGCAGAACCTATATTTGAATTGTCTACAGTATAATCGCTGAAATAAGTACGGTATTAATAGTTAATGAATAAACGCAAATATAAGAGATGCTCACGGAACGACTTCTATTCAAAGGCTGAACGCAAAAAGACGTCGCGTGGCGCGGACATCGTGGAAGGTTTGGGATAAAATCGGACGAAAGAGAAAAGCCGCTTGGACGAAATTTGAAATGTGGTGATGATTGAAAACGGCCGAAAGAGCGACGCGACGAAAGTCGAATGGACGAGATTCAAGGTATCGCTGTACGCATCAATCCGTGCTAAATGATTACAGAAGCGTCAAATGTCGTATCACACAAATATGATGCGATTAAAGGGAGAGAGAGAAAAAAAAACCCAGGCTAATGCCCCGAAGCAAAAGTGCTCGTGCAAGCACACGTGCCTGGATAACACTGGTCAACAAAAAAAACACATTTTTTTCTGGCCTGGACTTTTGCAGCTGTTTTAGACTAATTTCAGGGTGCCGATTCCAAATCTGATCTCAGATTTGCTCTATCACATCTCATTTTTATGCTATCGGCATACCCCATTTTCATTGATTTTACCCGAAATTAACTCTGTCACTTATGATTGCAAGTTGTTGCGAGTCAGTGACTGCTTTAGTGTTAAAATATGGTGCTGTATTTTTAGGATAGTGTGTTTATAATATCATTTTATGTAGATATCCACATTTATTTAAGATTTTTCTTCTGCAGTTATTATTGAAAATGCAATATTTGATATCTCAAAAAACCTGATGTGATAGACAAAAACTGCTCCCAGATTTGGAATCAGCACCCCAAAATTACTTTTAAAACCGTTGGAATACCTTATGCCAGAGAAGTGTGTTGTTGACCAGTGTAATCGTCGACAATGGGCTCTCACCATCACGTGATTATAACGAGACAATAGGCAGAACACGGGATGGTAACGCAACGATTCGCTCTGCTATGACGCGTGACGCACGCAAGCTGAGATCCTTCCTTACCCCCGACCTGTACACGTGAAATGCCTGAGTGAGTGCGTCAAGTCAACGTCCCGTATCCTCTTCTTGGTTCTTTCGGTAAAGTCACGTAGAATGGAAATAATAATAAAATAATAAAAATAAAACATAATAAAAGAATTCTCACGACGTTTCGGCCACAACGCTAGCAGCCGTCCTCAGGTGAAGAACAGGTCTGTCGAGAAGACAGCGTCTGAATGACTTATTTTATTATGTTTAAATTTTATTATTTTATTATTTCCATTCTACGTGATTTTACCGAAAGAACCAAGAAGATGAATCCCTGCAGTCCCGTATTATGTCTTCTCTCTCCCCTCCCCCCACCACCCCTCCACTCAACAACAATATCTCCGCTCCCACAAGGGAGTGTCGAACGGCAGGTTCGATCCGCAGCTGGAGGTAACGTTGGGACCACGCTTCCCCCCCACCCACCCCATCCCCAGCACGCTGGTACCTTCGGCTCGCGAGCGCCCTTCATTGCACCACTCTGGGAGTTCTCACACCGTGCGAGCATCGTGCCCGTGACAATTGTCTTGTGGTTGTTGTTGGTTGTTTGACTTGCATCCCACTGGGATTTTTGCACACAGCGTTGGTGTGTAACGGTGATTTTTTTCTGCAATATTTTGATGTCTTTTCTTCGATTTTCTGTTTACACTTAGTCCCATATTCACTTTAAGATGTTTTTTGTTCATGTTTTTGTTTTTTTGTTTGTTGCGGTTGCACTCGATTCAAGAGCCGATTGGCTCACAGGTCTATACCTAATAAATGAACTTGAACTTGAATGTCGACGTGTGGGTCCTGTGAGCCTCTGCACGACCCACACGATGCCGGTCGCGTTGAGCAGCTGACGACGAATGGAACTCGTCCAGCCGACGGCGTGGGCAGCATTTCCGTGCGCAGCCTCGATATTTGGCGTGCGGCTCACCATCGAAAGTTGCTTGATGCCACAACGGACGCTTTTACCGGCAATTTTGTCACACCTCTTAGCCTATCACAGCGCGGCTTCTCGAAGTCCTCGACTCTGCAGAGAGACTCAACAATGCAAAGATGTGTACGAAAGAAAACGTGGCTTCTTTCAGGGACACTCGGAGTCTGCCTTGGCAAGCGATCAAACACTCAGCGACTCAGACACTTGGGAGGCTGCTTTAAGAGCTCAAACTCTTACCGACTCAGATACTCGGAGTCTGCCTTAGCAAGAGCTCAAACACTCAACGACTCAGACACTTGGGAGGTTGCTTTAAGAGCTCAAACTCTTAACGACTCAGATACTCGGAGTCTGCCTTGGCAAGAGCTCAAACAACTCAACGACTCAGACACTTGGGAGGCTGCTTTAAGAGCTCAAACTCTTAACGACTCAGATACTCGGAGTCTGCCTTGGCAAGAGCTCAAACACTCAACGACTCAGACACTTGGGAGGCTGCTTTAAGAGCTCAAACACTCAACGACTCAGATGCTCGGAGTCTGCCTTAGCAAGAGCTCAAACACTCAACGACTCAGACACTTGGGAGGTTGCTTTAAGAGCTCAAACTCTTAACGACTCAGATACTCGGAGTCTGCCTTAGCAAGAGGTCAAACACTCAACGACTCAGACACTTGGGAGGTTGCTTTAAGAGCTCACACTCTTAACGACTCAGATACTCGAAGTCTGCCTTAGCAAGAGCTCAAACAACTCAACGACTCAGACACTTGGGAGGCTGCTTTAAGAGATCAAACTCTTACCGACTCAGATACTCGGAGTCTGCCTTAGCAAGAGCTCAACCACTTCGCCGTTGCCCTCTGCAAAGCTCAAACTTAAGGCCGATTTCAGGTCCCACTCGGAGTCTTGCCATTGCAAGACCGATACGATCTTTTGTCTATTGCCACACAGGAATTTCTAACCGTATTGCATTAATTCCCTTGACCATGCCAAAGCCGAAGGCTCCTCCCACTATCACATCCCATCCAGTAAGCCTCAGTTCAACCCCGGTTCTGGCTCCGCAGACAACCCGGTCCTGGTGTCACGAACGCCATCCTCTCTTCGTTCGGAGGTCATCCCAAGACTTGTGTGAACACAGGACCACTTTACTGCCCCCCCCCCCCGCCCTGGAATGTCTTATCGACTCGTAAAAGTAGGCCCCAAGTTGTGGTGTGTGTGTCGGTAGCACACGCGTATCAGTGTGGAACGGGCTTCATCTCTTTGGCTATTTGTGTCTCAGTGTGTCCCTTCTCCCGCGAGCCTGGTTGATTCCGAGTTCGAGCCCCACTCACAATCAACACAGTGGCGGTTATCTGAACTGGTCCTGGTTACCCCCCCCCCTAGGTCGACTCAGCCTTAAAGTGAATACTCGGTGGGGCGTGTAAAGATAGATACTGGGCGTGCCTCTGGCTATACACCCTTGAATAAATATGATTTTTGGTTGTGTAGAATTGACAATTAGATTTTATATATATAGACATATGTTGGTATATTATTGGTTCTATCGCTAAGTCACGTAGAAATGAAATAATAACATAATAAAAATAAAACATTATAACATTCTCACGACGTTTCGGCCACAACGCAAGCAGCCGTCCTCAGGGGAAGAACAGAGCTGTCGGAAAGACAGCGTCCTAATGGAGTTGTATTATTGCCCTTCTATGTGACTTTACCGAAAGAACCAAGAATATGAATTCTAGATTTGAAGCTTTCGTGACTGCAAGGATTCATATTCTTAGGTTTTTTCAGTAAAGTCACGTAGGTAAAAAAAAATTAAAATTAAAATTAATGAAAGAAAAAAATAACTAAATAATAAAATAAAAACCACGACGTTTCGGAGGCAACACAAACTTCCGTCTTCAGGTGGAACCGTCACAGCACGCTTGCTGTATCAAGTAAATGAGAGATTCCAAGAGATACTACCCGTATAAATACTAAGGTGCGGCTTGAGACTACGGCTAGTCTACATAAGAAAGGACTGAGCCTTTGTTATGTAGACTGGCTGAGAGAGGAGGGGGGGGGTGCCAGAGTTGTTCAAAGTGCAACTGCTGCTAATGAGACCGAGCCTCTGCCATGTAGATGGTAAAAGCATAAAAGCAGGTCAGGAAAAAACAGCCTCCTGCTATGTTGCCTGGTGGGTAAAACTTATAGCAGGAAACCAGTGTGTGAAAAAAGAAGCTAAACATGGTAAAAATATGAATATCTGCAGTCACGAAAGCTTTAAATCGAAATCTGATTATTGTTGTCCTGAGTGATCTTTCGGTTCAATACTTCAACGCGATCTTCCATAATTCCATTATAAAGTTTCACATGCGTAACGCAGACCGTCTGTCACAACAGTGATATTTAAGAAGGACATGCAAATTAGTCGATGTTAAAAAAACACACCTTTTGACCCGGGGCTGCATCGTCATTACATCCGATCATTAAATTTCACGTTTAATACCACGATGTTTAAGAATATTCATATGCCGTGGTTGTCATTCTGAGCATTTAATTGTTATCAATTAAACCAGCTCAGATGCCGAGTCTAGCTTTCCTAAAACAGCAGAGCGGGGTGCTTGCAAATGCATGGCCTTGCTGGCGATGCCTTCGTTATCTCGGGGGAGGAGTTCACGTGTTCCTGTCAATGGTTATCATCCCAAGCCGTCAAGCCTATTTGCCAACTTCTCATTCGAATGCTAATTCGTTTCAAGCCTTCTGGTTTCTCTCAACGCTCGAAATACAATGACTACGTATGCCACGAGCCATGATGTCCAAAATAGACAATATCACACTTCATATACACCACCACCATCATTACCATCAATCGCCGCCATTCGCCACGAAGTGACGGTGACGTCACCACGACGCCTGTGCCAGGCCAGGTGCACTTTGAGGCCACGTGAGGTGTGGAAGGGTCTCTGGCAGAAGGTCACGGGACAGACCCAGGTGCTATGGGTAGGCTGACTGAGATGACTGGCAGCTGCACCAGCTGTGTCCCCTACCGTGCAAAATTGCTGCATCTTAGCCGCCCGGCGCTCCGCTCGTTGTTGTGAGCGTCGCTCCTCTGCCCTCAGTTGTTGTCGGAGGGCGACTGCCTCCAACTGGCCAGTAGCGTCCTTCACGAGCCTCCTCCACAGAGGCCGATCTTGACACCGCTGGTACCAGTCGTCGGCAACTCCACTCAGCTCAACATCCTCCCATATCGCATCAGTCCATCTCTTCTCCAGCCCATGTAGCAGAGGTGTGGACTCGAGTCATGTGACTTGGACTCGAGTCAGACTCGAGTCATGAATTTGATGACTTCAGACTCGACTTGGACTTGCATAACAATGACTTTGTCCCACCTCTGAGGTGTGGACTCGAGTCATGTGACTTGGACTCGAGTCAGACTCGAGTCATGAATTTGATGACTTCAGACTCGACTTGGACTTGCATAACAATGACTTTGTCCCACCTCTGCCATGTAGTGCCTGTTTAGTTTCTTCTATGCGTCCAAACAGAAGCTGCTTGGGCATGCGGTGTCTGGGCAAGCGGCCTACATGATCCAGCCATCACACAGCCTTGCCTGCTGGAGGAGCTCACTGATGGGAATGTGTCCAGATCTTTCAACGATTTGTGAGCTCCTCACATAATCCACTCTGGTTAAACACATGATGTATCGTAGGCAGACCAGCCTGAATTATTATAACCGGCGCAGATGTTCCACCAGAAGGGTCCACGTTTCACAAGCACAGAGACAGGAGAATATGACTGTGGCCGAGAAGACCCGAAGCTTCGTGCAGAGCGACAGTCCAGGTAACTTCCACAGGGCATTACGCAGCCCATTGAAAGATAATGCCGCCAGACTGATTCGGAGTGAGACCTCCGCTGTCAAACTGGAGCTGGTCATAAGCACATTACCACCACCACTATCATCACCACCAACACCACTATCATCACCACCAACACCACCATTACCACCACCACTATCATCACCACCAACACCACTATCATTACCACCACCACCACCACCATTACCACCACCACTATCATCACCACCAACACCACTATTATTACCACCACCATTACCACCACCACTATCATCACCACCAACACCCCTATCATTACCACCACCACCATTACCACCACCACGAGCATCACCACCAATACCACGATCATCACCACCAACACCACCCTCCTCCCCAGCGTCTGCTGCGACTCAGATTCTTAACACGAGGAGGTCTTCTTCTTGGTTCATTCGGTAAAGTCACGTAGAAAGGAAATAATAAAATAAAAATAAAACATGATAAAATAATTCTCACTTATTTTATTATGTTTTATTTTTATTATTTGATTATTATTTCCCTTCTACGTGACTTTACCGAAAGAACCAAGAAGATCAATCCCTGCAGTCACAAAAGCTTTAAAACGAGGAGGTCTGCCCCCAAATTTCGTGTCCGCGTTCTAGACTATCAAATAATAAATAATGCTATTAAATGGGTGGGTGGGGGAATAATTTGGTAAATAAATCGCACGTGCACATTTACTCACAAGTACATAACTGCTGACATTTGTAACGCGCGCAGTGTTCGTTTAGGTTCAGATGCGTGGGAAACCGCACACCGTCCAAGCTCTGCGATCCTACATTGTGATGCTTGGCCGACACCATGTCAAAAACGAGTGTTTACACGTGGGGAGCAAAAACGGAGCACGTGGAGAAAGCCCACGCGCGCGCCGGATGATGAGAGGGTGGAACGCTCGATTCCTCCCCCTTATCGGATGGAATACAGATTGAAATGTATCCCACTTGCCGTACTGCCGCCGTTACCCTGGCAACCACTCACAGCCGCACACATCACCGCCACAACCACAACACGTGGTAATAGCGGTGTATAGTGTCGAACTTGATGCGGTGTTAATGTACCCGAGAACGGATATCCACGCACCATCACGCGGCAGGGGATGCACCAGGTCTCCATGCGCGACAATTGCAGAATAGATCTCCCACGAAGATTACTCACTGTCACTTTAGTTAATAGGTATTTCTGAGAGTAACTGGCACGGACGCTAGCGGGCAATATCTCCGTGGAGGTGAATGACAGGTCCCATAATTAACAGCTCCGCATGCAATTAATTACCCGTAGCTTCAGCGAATCTAGATTCTGTGAAATTGAATTACGCTTACTCGGGTTAACAGATTGCTTACGTGAGTAGTGAGAGGAACGTGTGGATTGGGAGGTACACGCGTGGTAAGCTGGGGGGGGGGGTAGGGGTTGGAGAGGGGGGGTTACGTTGGACTTTCACGGGGGGCGGGAGTTCGTGTTGTGTTTGAAGGTACGTGGAGGGTTAAGGGTGCGTATAATTCAAGAGGCACTTGCGGGTTTGATAGGACCGTCAGTTAAACACGTGGCAGGCTTTCGCGACCAATATTATTCACAATAAAGGGTTTTGGGTGAGATCGCGTAAGTATTAATGCGTCGAAACCCTCCACCACCCGACACAGCTAATCAGTAAGGGATTTGTCACGGAAACAAAACGCCAAATTAGTTACAACTTCAGCCCACCGGTGTGTTGCTGATAGGTCCGTGTGAGATTTGGAGGTACGCGTGTGGTGGTGGGGGTGGGGGCTGCGAGGGGGAGTACTTGCGGGGTTGAAAGGTACTTGTGGTCTTCTTGGTTCTTTCGGTAAAGTCACGTAGAAGGGAAGTAATAAAATAATAAAAATAAAACATAACAAAATACAATAATTCTCATGTTTTATTTTTATTATTGTATTACTTCCCTTCTACGTGACTTTACCGAAAGAACCAAGAAGATGAATCCCTGCAGTCACGAAAGCTTTAAATCGAAAGGTACTTGTGGCTTTGGAGGTATGTGTAGGTTTGGAGGTATGTGTGGAGTGGAAGATACTTGGAGGAAAGGACGTGTAAGGGGGTGATGTGGATACTGTCCTGTATGTATGGGGTGGGTGGTCCATGAAGCAGTGTGGAGGGTGGCACGTGTGTGTGGAGGAAGGTACGTGGAGGGTGACGGTGTGTGGGTTTGGAGGTACGTGTGTGTAGTGGAAGGTACGTGGAGGGTGGGGGTGCGTGGGTTTGGGGACACGTGTGTGTAGTGGAAGGTACGTGGAGGGTGACGGTGTGTGGGTTTGGGGACACGTGTGTGTAGTGGAAGGTACGTGGAGGGTGGGGGTGCGTGGGTTTGGAGACACGTGTGTGTAGTGGAAGGCACGTGGAGGGTGACGGTGTGTGGGTTTGGAGGTACGTGTGTGTAGTGGAAGGTACGTGGAGGGTGGCGGTGCGTGGGTTTGGAGACACGTGTGTAGTGGAAGGTACGTGGAGGGTGGCGGTGCGTGGTTTGGAGGCACGTGTGTGTAGTGGAAGGTACGTGGAGTGTGGAGGTGTGTGGGTTTGGAGACACGTGTGTGTAGTGCAAGGTACGTGGAGGGTGGGGGTGCGTGGGTTTGGAGGTACGTGTGTGCAGTGGAAGGTACGTGGAGGGTGGGGTGCGTGGGTTTGAAGGTACGTGTGTGTAGTGGAAGGTACGTGGAGGGTGACGGTGTGTGGGTTTGGAGGTACGTGTGTGTAGTGGAAGGTACGTGGAGGGTGGGGGTGCGTGGGTTTGGAGGTACGTGTGTGTAGTGGAAGGTACGTGGAGGGTGGGGTTGTGTGGGTTTGGAGGTACGTGTGTGTAGTGGAAGGCACGTGGAGGGTGGGGGTGCGTGAGTTTGGAGACACGTGTGTGTAGTGGAAGGTACGTGGAGGGTGGGGGTGCGTGGTTTGGAGGTACGTGTGTGTAGTGGAAGGTACGTGGAGGGTGGGGGTGTGTGGATTTGGAGACACGTGTGTGCAGTGGAAGGTACGTGGAGCGTGGGGGTGCGTGAGTTTGGAGACACGTGTGTGCAGTGGAAGGTACGTGGAGGGTGGCGGTGTGTGGGTTTGGAGGTACGTGTGTGTAGTGGAAGGTACGTGGAGGGTGGGGGTGTGTGGTTTGGAGGTACGTGTGTGTAGTGGAAGGCACGTGGAGGGTGACGGTGTGTGGGTTTGGAGGTACGTGTGTGTAGTGGAAGGTACGTGGAGGGTGGGGGTGCGTGGTTTGGAATTACGTGCGTGGTGGAGACCCTGGGATGCTGGCCACATTTTAGGCGGTGGGGGCGGGGGGGGAGCAAAATGAAAATAATTCTGCCCTCCCCCCCTTTTCAAATGTAGACGTCTCGTGAGATGACAGGAGAGATGCAGTCGGCAAGAGATAGAGGTGGAGTGAGATGGGGAGAGAGATGGCGACAACCGACAGAGGTGAAGGGAGACATACTAAAGCCTCTTCTTGGTTCTTTCGGTAAAGTCACGTAGAAGGGAAATAATAAAATAAAAAAATAAAACAATAAAATACAATTCTCACGACGTTTCGGCCACAACGCAAACAGCCGTCCTCAGGTGAAGAACAGGTCTGCTTGTGTTGTGGCCGAAACGTCGTGAGAATTGTATTTGATTATGTTTCATTTTTATTATTTTATTATTTCCCTTTTACGTGACTTTACCGAAAGAACCAAGAAGACGAATCCCTGCAGTCACGAAAGCTTTAAATCGAAATATACTAAAGCCTCTCTAATTGTGATTATTTTGCGATGTTTACTCTTCTGCTACGTTTATTATTTTGGATTTTATTTTAGGATTTTCAGCTGATATCATTGATGCACCCCCCCTCCCTTCCTATTTCTCGTCCCGAAGACTCCCCGGGGCATTCCTTTGAGCGTTCCTGGGGCTCAACGCTTCTGCGTTTGCCACTCTGGGTGAGCGAGGTCCTTGGGAGTTGGGGTGAGAGATGGGGGGGGCACAGAGGTCGGTAACCTGTTGTCTTCAGACCACCACCGTCTCGTGCTCACTCGCAGTGGCATTGCGGCTCTTACAATTGTAATAAAAGGACTCAGACACTTCTTTCTGTCTTCGTGTCCTTTATTGGGTTCTTGTCTTCTCCCACACGGCACTCTGTTATAACTCTGTATTTATAGCCCCCGGCTGTTGACTGCTATTATAGCTTCCTTTCTCTTCCCGCAGACTCTCTGCTTCATCTACCGTAACCTCCTCCCTGCAGACTCGCTGCTACCCCTATGCAGACTCTCGCTGCCACCCCTATGTGCAGACCCTCTGGCTGCTACTGTATGCAGACCCGCTGCTGACTCTGTATGCAGCCCCGCTGCTGACTCTCTGTGCAGCCCCGCTGCTGACTGCAGCCTCCTCGCTGCTTCGGGTCGGTCACCGCTGGCCAACGGTGCCGATCCTCGCTCCCCCGTGTTCGTGGCGATCTCGCCACCCTCCGCTTCGCCCTTCGTGGCCTCTCTCTGTTCCTGGTTCCCCGTCACTCTCTATCCTCTTCCGGTTCCCCTCCTTCTATAGCTTAACCCCTCACCCCCCCACGTGACCTAACTCCTCCCCTCCTGACGTCACCTCCGGAGGGCCGTTTACATCACCCTCCCCCATAAAGAAAATCCAGCCGACCTCGGCTGAATTGCAACCTGACAAGAAATGCGGGTGTAAAGGGCCAACACGTAAAAAGACACGAAGCATGCAACAACAATATAACAAGAACACAACACAATACAATTTTAACGAAACGTGAGGGATTTCGAGCGAGTACGGGTGGCCGGGCCGTCCCGGACGGTCGGCAGCCCACCCGCCGAGCGGGAACGTGGAAGGGTTTTAAGGGCGATGGGAGTGAGTTCATCCGTCGCCATTGGAGGCCCGCCACTATCCCGGTCGCGTCCAGAGACATCCCGTAATCGCGTCCGCGGAGGGATAGGAAGAGCTGCAGGTCCCGTTGGTTCCGCGGCTCCGGTCGGCATCCCACGAGCGGAACGTCCTCCTTCCTGCTGCGTCACGGCCGGCTTGTCTGTGAAGGGTACGACAGGCGCTCTCGCAAGGTCAGCAGACACAGGCAAGGGCGAGTCGGCAGCAACAGACCCCGGCAAGGCAACTTCGGGAGATGACGCATCCGGCCGCGGGGCAATGTATGGCTTCAACCGGGATGTATGCACGAACCAGCGCCGCGAACCAACCTGAACACGCGCCGACTGTGGGTTGGGAACCTCAATGAGGCGGACCGGACCTTGCCACGGTTTATGTAATTTAGGAGAGGTACCTGGCCGCACCTGTGGGCAATGAAGCCAGGCCAGGTCCCCCTTTTTCCAGGGGCACTCTCCCTTCGAACGTCGGGCACACCGCTCATTCCTGGCCTGGGCTTTGGCCGTAGCCATGCGGGCTCTTTCCCTTGCCTCAGTGACACGGCGAACGTTGTCCTGAATATACTCAGGAAGAGGCTTAACAGATCCCCTCGCACCGGTTCCCAACTGCTCATTAATCGGCGGCACATTTTCACGGCCGTACATAAGAAAGAACGGCGAGTATCCAGTAGCCGCGTGCGGCGTCATGCGATACGCCGAAAGCACCCCAGGGATATGCAAATCCCAATCAGATTGATTTTCCCCGACTGTATGGCACAGCATGGCGGACAGAGTCCGATTCAACCGTTCCACCATACCATCCGTTTGTGGGTGGTAGGGGGACGTCCGTATCTTTTTAGTTCCAAGAGCCGCACACACCTCCCCCAACAATTTGGACGAAAAGTTACGCCCTTGATCTGTAAGGAGCCTCTCCGGCGCCCCCTTGTCCATTACATACCCAAATAGAAAGGCGTCAGTGATAGACGCCGCTGACTGGTCAGGCAAGGGCCAGGCCATCGGCCAGCGAGAGAGGTACTCCACCCCCACCAGTAAATACTTATTTCCCTTAGCGGATGGCGGAAAGGGTCCCAAAATATCTAACGCCACCAGCTCATTAACCCGAGATACTTGAATCGATTGTATCGGCGGAACATATGGATGTTTAGGCGGTTTACGGCGGGCACAATCGGGACACGCGCGAACGTGACCGACGACATCCGTCGTCATGCCGTGCCAATAATAGTCTCGTTGCAGCGTCAATAGGGTTTTCTGCACCCCCAGATGTAAAAGTGTGTCACAGTGCAAAGATCTAATCAACTCATACCGCAATGACGCAGGCACAACGAGACGCCAGTGTTCCTGTATCCCTTCCCTCCACATCAGTAACCCATCTCGGAGAGCAGTTTCCGAAATACCACCCGCACCGAGTTCCTTACCCGCCTTCTCCGTTCGTTTTCGTAACGACACCAAAGAATCGTCCAACATTTGCTCCCGAATCCACACAGACCTCGGAAGACGCAAAATCCCGTCAGCCGGTCCCCCATCAACCGGTCCCGGTGTAAGCGGAGTTTCGAGAACATCCACCGCCAGCGCGACAGGCTGAGGGGGGAGCTGAGTCGGTCCACACCTATGCGTCCCCGACGCACACGCACAAGGGGATTGTTGCGGCAACCTGGACAGTGCGTCCGCGTTAGCGTGACGCACACCCTTCCGATGGTGAATTTGGAAGGAAAATTCTTGCAACGTGTCCAGCCATCTCGCCAATTGTCTGGATGGCTGGTCCATCTTAAGAGCATACTGCAAGGCCGCATGGTCCGTGCGGACAATAAACGACCGACCGTACAGATACGGTCGAAATTGGCGGAGAAAAAACACAATGGCCAAAAGTTCCCTGCGAGTGACGCAGTAACGGGTTTCCGCGGGAGACAAAACACGACTCCCATACGCCACCACACGCTCAACACCACCTTTTGACTGGGACAACACCGCCCCAATACCAGTGTCACTCGCATCAGTATCCAGAATGAAGGGATGTTCAAAATCCGGATAATCCAACGTCGGTGCAGTAGCCAGTAAATCGCGCAGGCTCCGAAACGCCGCCTCCTCCGGCGGTCCCCACACAAATTTATGCCCCTTTCCAGTAAGGAGATGCAAAGGCCTGGCGATAGTAGCGAAATTCGGAACAAACCTCCGATAATATGAGGCGAACCCCAAAAACCGACGCACATCACCCACCGTGGCCGGGGTTGCCCAATCCCGGACACACGCAGTTTTCTCTGGATCCGTGGCCACCCCGTCCGCACTAACAATATGTCCCAAGTATCGAACGGAGCGTTGCAGTAGGTGACATTTCTTAGGCTTGAATTTCAAATTATCAGAACGCATTCTGGCAAATACAGCCTCCAACCGCAGTAAATGCTCATCAAATGTGCGGCTGAAGACAATAATATCATCTAAATAAATGAGACATGTCTCCCACTGCAACCCCGTCAATACCAACTCCATCAACCTCTGAAAAATGGCAGGGGCTGCATTCAACCCCATCGGCAGACAGTTAAATTGGAATAACCCCTGCGGCGTACGGAAAGCTGTCTTTTCTCGCGAGGGCTCGTCAAGGGGGAGCTGCCAGAAGCCCGAAGAGAGATCTAGCGTTGAAAAAAACTTAGCCCCTGACAAGGCGTCGAGAGAGTCGTCCATACGCGGCAGGGGATACGCATCTGCCACCGACACTTTATTCAACTTCCGAAAATCCACACAAAATCGCAATTTACCATCCTTCTTTTTAACCAACACAACAGGCGCGCCCCACGGGCTATTAGACGGAGATATAATATCCGCTTTCAACATGTCTTCCACTGCCCCTCGAACATGCTCACGCTCAGCCGGACTCATCCGACGCGAGTTCAAATGGATAGGGGCAGCGTCCCCCGTGTCGATATGATGAGAGAGCAGCGAGGTGCGTCCCAAGTCCAAATCGTCCGAGCTAAACACATCGGAATAGCTCGATAATAATTTATGAATCGCACAACGCTGCTCGGCAGAAAGGGCCGAATTTTCCCCACATAATTCGGCGATCCAACGATCATCAACCCCTCCATCGTGTGAAACACCACCCACCAGCCCCCCGTCCGGCAGGTCACTCTGAGCCGTAAACGCCGTAGTGGCATGTGCCACAACGGTACCAGCCGGCACACACACGCTTTCAGTACTCGCATTTAACACCTGCAAAAACGGCCGCTGATCTGGACGGACAATAGTTTGCGCCCCTACCAGCGCCAAGCCGCCCGTAACCGCGGCGGACGGCGACAGCAAAATCCCAAAAGCACCCTGCCGACCCGGAACCGGCTTCCGGTATCGTAAGGGAATGAGCATCTGCGAGCCAGGTGGAATATCAACCGAAACTTCCGATAGCGCCTGCACCTGGGCGACAGGAGCCGGTCGCCCCCAGGCGGACTGTAAAAATGCCAATTTCCGGCCCCCCGGTAGTTCTATGCAATTTTCATTGATTCTAATTAGAATGGGCATCTTAGCCAAAAAATCCGTACCCAACAGGCAAGGAACCGCCAGGGACCTCGAAATCAACACAACGCCCGAGGCCGAGACACCCCCGATAGAAATGTTAGCGTCCACCTGTCCCACGATGCCCATACTACCCCCGTTCGCAGCGATGCAGGAAGCGTAAGCCGGCCTCACGGCCCCCGGTGGGATGTTCAAAAGATGGAATATCACATCCGAAATAATGGTCGCGGACGCACCGGAATCCACCAAAATACGTACGTCCACCCCTTGGATGGACCCAGGTACAGTGGACGAACCGGTAGCGGCCGCGACAACCCGCCGAGCCAGCTTACGCCACTGCGTTATCGAGCGACAAGGCTCAGATACTGGCCTCCCGCATTTAACAACATCCGAGTCGCATAACAACGGCGATGAGTGAGGTGTCAGGCCTTGCCGGGTGTCTGGTGCGCACCGACTTGCCTGTGCTGGAGGGTCTTTCTTTGGGGCGTCCGCTGTCGAGGCCTCCTGCTGGGGCGGCCCCGGAACCCGGGCCCAGCAGTCCCTGGCATAGTGGCCCCGACGGCCGCAACGGAAGCAGTCGACGTCGGGGCGGCGCGCAGCGGGCACCCCGTCCCGACGCGGCCGCACCGGCGGCGGAGCCCGCGGCCCCGGCCCGCTCCGGCCCGGCCACGGAGCAGAGGCAGCCGACAACTCCTTCTGGCCGGTCGCATCCGGCACGTACACGGCCTTTGTAGGGTCCCACCCTACGGCCCCCCCATCGACAACAGGACCGCCCGTCCACGCCGTGACCTGTTTCCAGCGGCGGAGATTGAACTGGGCGTCAAGACACTTGGCTGCGGCCCGGACGTGAGTTTTTCGTGACCGCACGCTGGCATAGGAATGCCAAGATCTCGGGACAACTCCAACATCTTCCCCAAGATGAGAGGTTCCAGCAGGTCAGGCTCCGTCTCCGGGTAAGCGGCCATAGCGAGTTCCAACACGGCGCCCCTGTACGCCACAGGTGACTCCTCAGGTGCGCGTTGCCGCTGCACGAATCGGCGATGGGCGTCATCCGGTGGCTCGTACGCGTCCGCCATTTCCTCGAACACCCCTCGCAGAGTTTTCTTCTTCGCAGCTTTTATAGAGCGAAAAAAACGAACAGACTCATCATCAAGAAGAGTCGGGAGCACCTCCAGTGCCTCAGCGTCCGTCCACCTTGCCGTACGTACCGCCGCCAAAAATCTACAGGCGAACGCACTCCAATCGCCCCCGATGGAGAATTCTTTGACGGTTGTAAGGTGATGACTGCGACTCCTTGGCTTGCTTCCGTCCGTCGCTGACTCTTCCGGCGGTAAGTTCAGCAAGGCGTCGCAACGCGGTGTCGCCAAGATGGCGGACGATCCTCGCGGCGGCCCCAAAATGGCGGCTTCCCGCCTTCCGTGGCGCGCCACGCCCAAGATGGCGTCTTCACGCCGCGTGGCCGATGGCGGCGCCATCGAAGACAATCCGGGCTCCTGCCGATCACCACCATCACCATCCAACGCCGCCCTTGGCGTGACAAGGTCACACAACTCAGTGATGACATTTTTGAGAGTTGCCAGTTGCTCCGCCATCCGAGTCCATCTTAAATCCTCGTCCTTCAACGCAGATGGGTCGGGCGAAGCGGCAACCTCCTCGACACCCGGGCCCTCACGGATCTCTCCCTCCGCCGAAGCAAAGCCGACCGCAGGAGGAAGATCGTCGTCGTCCGAAGATGAAGCCGACGCCGGAGATGGAATATTCTTTTTCCTCAATTGTTTCGCCATGCCGTTTCACTTCTGACTCCAGTGTAATAAAAGGACTCAGACACTTCTTTCTGTCTTCGTGTCCTTTATTGGGTTCTTGTCTTCTCCCACACGGCACTCTGTTATAACTCTGTATTTATAGCCCCCGGCTGTTGACTGCTATTATAGCTTCCTTTCTCTTCCCGCAGACTCTCTGCTTCATCTACCGTAACCTCCTCCCTGCAGACTCGCTGCTACCCCTATGCAGACTCTCGCTGCCACCCCTATGTGCAGACCCTCTGGCTGCTACTGTATGCAGACCCGCTGCTGACTCTGTATGCAGCCCCGCTGCTGACTCTCTGTGCAGCCCCGCTGCTGACTGCAGCCTCCTCGCTGCTTCGGGTCGGTCACCGCTGGCCAACGGTGCCGATCCTCGCTCCCCCGTGTTCGTGGCGATCTCGCCACCCTCCGCTTCGCCCTTCGTGGCCTCTCTCTGTTCCTGGTTCCCCGTCACTCTCTATCCTCTTCCGGTTCCCCTCCTTCTATAGCTTAACCCCTCACCCCCCCACGTGACCTAACTCCTCCCCTCCTGACGTCACCTCCGGAGGGCCGTTTACGCCCGCATTACACAATGATCAGCTGTTTTTTTTATGTTTTCACCGAATTCGAAACAACAACAAAAAACATTTCGCTTGTTGTTATTTGGGTTGCCCAGCCGTGGGCTTGGGGGGGGGGGACTTAAACTAAAAAACGATCTTCTATTTTATTTCACCAGGTAAGACCCACTGAACTATTGCAGCTCTTTGTCAGAAGCGACATGGCCACAAATGACAGTCCAGCGAAGTGGCTCGTCACGATCGCGTTGGATATTTATAGCAGCCAAACGCTGCTATATGTGATGTTGATTATAAATATGTGGGGGGAAACCCGGAGGACCCGGAGAAAAATCCATGCGACCACGGGGAGAGAGAGAGAGACACCGCAAAAAGCCAAATACAGCAGCAGGCGTCAGTGTCGGGGTCGAACCCACGCCCTCCTGTATACCAGGCGAGGTAGTTAAAATCTATACAGGGTGAGACTTTTGACTTTTAAAAACCAGCATTGGAGGCGATTTCGATATGAAATACACAGTCACCAGCAACACAAATGAAAATAAACGCTACAAATCTACGCGCTGTGACGGGAGAGATAGAGAGAGAGACACGCAAACTCAAAATACACAGCAGCAGGCGTCAGGGTCGGGATCAAACCCACGCTCTCCTGTATACCAGGCGAGGTAGTTAACATCTCCTAGCCACCGTCGGATACTTGTTGGTGGTGGTGAGAGGTACGTGTGTGGCACGGTAGATGTGCGGGTGTTGGTGGTGGTACGTGCTAGATCGGTGTGGGGGGAGGTGGTGGTTAGTGACTTCCCGTGGTTGCAGTCCCGGTGGGAGTCTCTGAGCCGGGCTGAGTCGCCTCCTCCCCTGGGTCGTGGGCACTGTAGCAGCTGCTGCTGCTGTCTGCAGCGAGCGAGAGAGCGAGAGAGAGAGATCTTCTTCCTCCCTCCATCCTCCTCCTCCTCTCTTTGAACAACGAGCGCAGGCAAAGCGAGAGAGCGAGCCTGCCCCCCCCCACTCACCTCGGTCGCCGCGGTGAGTGTCGCGTGCGCTGCTGCTGCTGCACGGGGGTTCAGGACGTTTCCACCGCGACCCGATAAATCGATTTACCCTTCATCGCCACCACACGGCGGTGGAGAATATTTGGAGCCGTTTCCGCGCCTCCTCCCCGAGGTTGATTCGGTCTAGACAAAGACAAAGATCCCCCGTGTAGCCTGTAACGGACTGTAGGGGCAAGTGCTGTTAGCGAGCACCGGTGAAGGCCGGAACGGTACACGAGGGGGTGGGTGGCCAGCACCACGCCCGACCGCCTTTGTCTCCCTAGTGGCGATGTTTACACACCGCACCAGGTACTCATTTGAGGCTGAGTCGACCTACGGGAGGCCCAGGACCGGTTCAGATAATCATCACCGGTGTTGGCCGTGAGCGGGAATCGAACTCGGGTCGCCAGGTTCGTAGCGCAGCGCGCTAACCGCTACACCACCGATCCCCTCGACAAAGATAAAGATCCCCCATATAGCCTTAACAGACTGTAGGGGCAAGTGCTGTTAGCGAGCACCTATGAAGGCCGGAACGGTACACGAGGGGGTGGGTGGCCAGCACCACGCCCGACCGCCTTTGTCTCCCTAGTGGTCATGTTTACACATCGCACCAGGTTACTCATTTGAGGCTGAGTCGACCTAGGGGAGGCCCAGGATTGGTTCAGATAATCGTCACCGGTGTTGGCCGTGAGCGGGAATCGAACTCGGGTCGCCGGGTTCGTAGCGCAGCATAGCGCTAACCGCTGCACCACCGCTCCCCTTGACACACTCACACAACACTCACACAGACACCGAGTACTCACTGACGTTCGCTTTTGTTGTGAATTCGTTGAGCTCTCGTCTGTGGCCAGGCTATAAAGCTCAGTGGGCCTTACCTGGTAGGGTAATTTATTTCCGACATATATCTATTTATATCGATGCGACTCGCAATATATCATAATGAGCATGAGTTTATGGGACCTGCTTGCCATTATCAAAGTATGAAAAATAAGTATCGATTTTATCCTTTCTGGCAATAAAACCGGAGTTGCGTTAAG
Organism: Lethenteron reissneri; assembly: GCF_015708825.2. Lineage (NCBI taxonomy): Eukaryota > Metazoa > Chordata > Hyperoartia > Petromyzontiformes > Petromyzontidae > Lethenteron > Lethenteron reissneri. The sequence continues at coordinate 7,970,760 of NC_083828.1, read as the reverse complement.
ATGTTCCAACACCAAATAGAAACCGTTTGCAGGGAATCACGTCTGCATTAACCACACACACAGTATACTTGTGGTGAACATGCAAACAAAAACATGCTCTGATCATTATTATACATGGCATTGCATTTGAAACTGTCTGGCCTACATCAGAGACATACTTCTTTAAAGACAATGTCATACATTATTATCAGAACATGTTATTCATAAGAGACGTTTTTGGGTTAGATCGCGTTATTTATAAATGTGTCGTAACCCTCCACCACCCGACACGGCCAATCAGTTTTGCATCACCAACCACGCTGTGTCGACGAGTGGAATAACACTCACAATTCCGCACAGATGGATTGAAGAATTACAGAAGAGTCCTGCCAAGTTTGTGTTGCTGTTGTTGTTTTGCCGCAATAAGGCGATGATTGTTTGGCATTTTCCATTTGCGGTGTTCGAACACCTTCTGTTTTTATTGCCAGAAAGGGTAAAACCCACTCGTACTTTTCATATAATGAGTTCAACGTGTTTCACCGCGCCATCATCATCATCACCATCAGCCCGAGACGCGTCACCAACAATTGTCTGAGCTCTGCGGTCCTCTATCCACATTGGACGTCCTCCCACGGACGTCTCCTGTCCAGCCAGCAGTCTGCATCGGTATACGCCGCAGCGAGCGTGTCGGCAGGTCCGTGTGCGGTGGTGGGGTGAAGTGTGGCTCGCTCCGAAAGAGGAGACCCCCCCCCCCCCCAAAATAAATAAAAATAAATACATTTCAGGATCTAGAGGCGGCTGTCTGGAACTTCCCCATCTGGCGGAGGCTCTTGCACCGGCTGAGGTGTGAGCGCGCACTTGCAGGGCTGCGCCTCTGCCACGTTGAAGACTATTGATAGCCCCGCTTTGGCAGAGACATCAAGCGAACGTCACGCGGAGGTCTGAGCTCCACTAAAGGTTGTGTGGGTGTGGGGGGTGTGGGGGGTGTGGGGGGTGTGGGGGTGTGGGGGGTTCACACGGGGAGATGTGGGGGGGGGGGCACGGGAGAAGTAAGGTCACTTCACACTGGGGGTGCGAGTTGCGGGGAAGGGGGAGGGGCATGGTGAGGAGGGGAGTGAGGAGGTGAGTGAAGAGGTGAGGGAGATGGTGTGTGTGGAGGTGAGTGAGGAGTTGAGCGAAGAGTTGAGTGAGACGGTTAACGAGATGGTGAGGAAGTGAGTGAGGATGTGAACGAGATGGTGAGTGAGGAGGTGAGTGAGGAGGTGGGAGCGAGATGGTGAGTGAAGAGGTGAGCGAAATGGTGAGTGAGGTGAGTGAGGAGGTGAACTTTGTTTGGAACAAAGATGTCGACGTTTGTTGTTGTTCAATTCCAAGCAATGTGCGTCGACTGCTCATGGCGCGTTCCTCTCCCACTTGGGCCCCCGTGATCAGCAACCGGGATAAAAAAAAAACATGATGAGTAACAACAACAATACAAATAAATAAGAATAAAAAGTAAATTATGACAATCGATAATTTAAAAATATTAAATACTTGATAAGTGATAACAATACATACGTAATAATGAATAAAAATAAATAAAAATAAATAACAATACTAATTATAAAACTAAATGATAACAAATACTTAATAATAATATCGTACATTAATTCACAAACTGCTGCCGGGATTGAGGCGCGCGTCCCGCACTCCACCCCATCCCATCCCACCCCACCCCACGCCATCCCACCCCACCCCATCCCACCCCATCCCACCCCACCCCATCCCATCCCACCCCACCCAACCCCACCCCACCCCACCCCACCCCATCCCACCCCACCCCATCCCACCCCATCCCACCCCATCCCACCCCACCTCACCCCACCCCATCCCACCCCATCCCATCCCACCCCACCCCACCCCATCCCACCCCATCCCAACCCACCCCATCCCAACCCATCCCACCCCACCCCATCCCACCCCATCCTACCCCACCCCACCCCATCCCACCCCAACCCCACCCCACCCCATCCCACACCATCCCAACCCCACCCCACCCCATCCCACCCCATCCCACCCCATCCCACCCCACCCCATCCCATCCCACCCCACCCAACCCCACCCCACCCCACCCCATCCCACCCCATCCCACCCCATCCCACCCCACCTCACCCCACCTCATCCCACCCCACCCCATCCCACCCCACCCCATCCCATCCCACCCCACCCCATCCCACCCCATCCCACCCCATCCCACCCCACCCCATCCCACCCCATCCTACCCCACCCCACCCCATCCCACCCCAACCCCACCCCACCCCATCCCACCCCATCCCACCCCATCCTACCCCACCCCATCCCACCCCATCCCACCCCATCCCACCCCACCCCACCCCACCCCATCCCACCCCATCCCACCCCATCCCACCCCACCCCATCCCACCCCACCCCATACTACCCCACCCCATCCCACCCCATCCCACCCCACCCCACCCCACCCCACCCCATCCCACCCACCCCACCCCACCCCATCCCACCCCACCCCATCCCACCCCATCCCACCCCATCCCACCCCACCCCATCCCACCCCATCCCACCCCACCCCACCCCATCCCACCCCACCCCATCCCACCCCACCCCACCCACCCCACCCCATCCCACCCCACCCCACCCCATCCCACCCCACCCCATCCCACCCCATCCCACCCCATCCCACCCCACCCCACCCCACCCCATCCCACCCCACCCCATCCCACCCCATCCCACCCACCCCACCCCATCCCACCCCACCCATCCTACCCCACCCCATCCCACCCCATCCCACCCCACCCCACCCCACCCCATCCCACTCCACCCCATCCCACCCCATCCCACCCCATCCCACCCCACCCCATCCCACCCCACCCCATCCTACCCCACCCCATCCCACCCCACCCCACCCCATCCCACCCCACCCCACCCCATCCCACCCCACCCCATCCCACCCCACCCCATCCTACCCCACCCCATCCCACCCCATCCCACCCCACCCCACCCCATCCCACCCCACCCCATCCCACTCCACCCCATCCCACCCCATCCCACCCCATCCCACCCCACCCCATCCCACCCCACCCCATCCTACCCCACCCCATCCCACCCCATCCCACCCCACCCCACCCCACCCCACCCCATCCCACCCCACCCCACCCCATCCCACCCCAACCCCACCCCATCCCACCCCATCCCAGAAGGTGAGTGAGGTGGTGAGCGCCTTCGCTCCCACTTACTGCGCCTTCAATTCGACGCAGCGAGCGCGCTTGGCACGCGGTCCGTTGTAAGCGCGCGCGCTCGCCCTCGATACACGCGATACGCACGCGCGCGGCGGTGGTACGCGCGTACGACCGACGACACCGGCAAAGTGCCACTGATTGTTGCCGAGTTCTCATGGGACAGCGGTTGGAGCTTCTGTGGGGCGGGGGGGGGGGGGGGTGAGGCACTTACCGACCGTCCAAGGAGTTTAGACGGACCACGTCCCGCACGCCCGATAACAAAATCCCAACACGGAGACACAGACAAAGATCCTCTCTCTCTGCCCCTATAGGGAGAGGAGAGGTGGTGTGGGGAGAAGGAGAGAGAGAGAGATGAGGGCGGGGGAGGGTGGAAACTTCTGCCCTCGACTGCGTGCGGACCACAGGTCACCACTCCCTAGAAGGGGTCTCAGAGGGGGGAGGGGGAGCTCTGTGATGTTCCGATGTAAGATTTGCGGTCGGTCCGTTTGTGCGAGACGTTGGGGGATCGTGTTAGCGAGTGGGGGGGAGATCAGGTGGAGTGGGGGGGGGAGATGAGGTGGAGTGGGGGGGGGATGAGGTGGAGTGGGGGGGGGATGAGGTGGAGTGGGGAGATGAGGTGGAGTGGGGGGGGGAGATGAGGTGGAGTGGGGGGGGAGATGAGGTGGAGTGGGGGGGGATGAGGTGGAGTGGGGGGGGATGAGGTGGAGTGGGGGGGAGATGAGGTGGAGTGGGGGGGGAGATGAGGTGGAGTGGGGGGGGGAGATGAGGTGGAGTGGGGGGGGAGATGAGGTGGAGTGGGGGGGGGGAGATGAGGTGGAGTGGGGGGGGAGATGAGGTGGAGTGGGGGGGGGAGATGAGATGGAGTGGGGGGGGGAGATGAGGTGGAGTGGGGGGGGGAGGATGAGGTGGAGTGGGGGGGGAGATGAGGTGGAGTGGGGGGGGGATGAGGTGGAGTGGGGGGGGGATGAGGTGGCAGTGGGGAGATGAGGTGGAGTGGGGGGGGGAGATGAGGTGGAGTGGGGGGGGAGCTGAGGTGGAGGTGGGGGGGGGATGAGGTGGAGTGGGGGGGGGATGAGGTGGAGTGGGGGGGAGATGAGGTGGAGTGGGGGGAGGGAGATGAGGTGGAGTGGGGGGGGAGATGAGGTGGAGTGGGGGGGGGGGAGATGAGGTGGAGTGGGGGGGGGAGATAGGTGAGTGGGGGGGGGAGATGAGGTGGAGTGGGGGGGGGGAGATGAGATGGAGTGGGGGGGGGAGATGAGGTGGAGTGGGGGGGGGGGAGATGAGGTGGAGTGGGGGGGGAGATGAGGTGGAGTGGGGGGGGGGGGAGATGAGGTGGAGTGGGGGGGGGAGATGAGGTGGAGTGGGGGGGGAGATGAGGTGGAGTGGGGGGGGGGGATAAGGTGGAATGGGGGGGAGATGAGGTGGAGTGGGGGGGGGGATGAGGTGGAGTGGGGGGGGGAGATGAGGTGGGAGTGGGGGGGGAGATGAGGTGGAGTGGGGGGGGATGAGGTGGAGTGGGGGGGGGGATGAGGTGGAGTGGGGGGGGGGAGATGAGGTGGAGTGGGGGGGGGGAGATGAGGTGGAGTGGGGGGGGAGATGAGGTGGAGTGGGGGGGGGGAGATGAGGTGGAGTGGGGGGGGGAGATGAGGTGGAGTGGGGGGGGAGATGAGGTGGAGTGGGGGGGGGGGGATGAGGTGGAGTGGGGGGGGGATGAGGTGGAGTGGGGGGGGGATGAGGTGGAGTGGGGGGGGGGAGATGAGGTGGAGTGGGGGGGGGGAGATGGAGGTGGAGTGGGGGGGGAGATGAGGTGGAGTGGGGGGGGGGAAATGAGGTGGAGTGGGGGGGGAGATGAGTGGGGGGGGGGAGATGAGTGGGGGGGGGAGATGAGTGGGGGGGGGAGATGAGTGGGGGGGGATGAGGTGGAGTGGGGGGGGAGATGAGGTGGAGTGGGGGGGGGAGATGCGGTGGAGTGGGGGGGGGGATGAGTGGGGGGGTGGGGGGGAGATGAGGTGGAGTGGGGGGGGGGGGGATGAGGTGGAGTGGGGGGGGGAGATGAGGTGGAGTGGGGGGGGAGATGAGGTGGAGTGGGGGGGGAGATGAGGTGAGTGGGGGGGGGGAGATGAGGTGGAGTGGGGGGGGAGATGAGGTGGAGTGGGGGGGGGGAGCTGAGGTGGAGTGGGGGGGGGAGATGAGGTGGAGTGGGGGGGGGATGAGGTGGAGTGGGGGGGGAGATGAGGTGGAGTGGGGGGGGGGGGGAGATGAGGTAGAGTGGGGGGGGAGATGAGGTGGAGTGGGGGGGGAGATGAGGTGGAGTGGGGGGGGAGATGAGGTGGAGTGGGGGGGGGAGATGAGGTGGAGTGGGGGGGGGAGATGAGGTGGAGTGGGGGGGGAGATGAGGTGGAGTGGGGGGGGGGATAAGGTGGAGTGGGGGGGGGAGATGAGGTGGAGTGGGGGGGGGATGAGGTGGAGATGGGGGGGGGAGGGTGGGGGGAGATGAGGTGGAGTGGGGGGGGGGAGATGAGGTGGAGTGGGGGGGGGGAGATGAGGTGGAGTGGGGGGGGAGATGAGGTGGAGTGGGGGGGGGAGATGAGGTGGAGTGGGGGGGGGAGATGAGGTGGAGTGGGGGGGGGATGAGGTGGAGGTGGGGGGAGATGAGGTGGAGTGGGGGGGGGGATGAGGTGGAGTGGGGGGGGGGAGATGAGGTGAGGTGGGGGGGGGGAGATGAGGTGGAGTGGGGGGGGGGAGATGAGGTGGAGTGGGGGGGGGGGAATGAGGTGGAGTGGGGGGGAGAGATGAGTGGGGGGGAGTAGATGAGTGGGGGGGGGGGCGATGAGTGGGGGGGGGGAGATGAGTGGGGGGGGGATGAGGTGGGAGTAGGGGGGGAGATGAGTGGAGTGGGGGGGGAGATGAGGTGGAGTGGGGGGGGGGATGAGTGGGGGTGGGGGGGGAGATGAGGTGGCGGGGGGGGGGGGAGATGGTGGAGTGGGTGGGGATGAGTGGGGGGGGGGGAGATGAGGGGAGTGGGGGGGAGATGAGGTGGAGTGGGGGGGGGAGATGAGGTGGAGTGGGTGGGGGGAGATGAGGTGGAGTGGGGGGGAGATGAGGTGGAGTGGGGGGGGGGGGGAGATGAGGTGGAGTGGGGGGGAGATGAGGTGGAGTGGGGGGGGAGATGAGGTGGACGTGGGGGGGGAGATGAGGTGGAGTGGGGGGGGGGGGAGCTGAGGTAGAGTGGGGGGGGAGATGAGGTGGAGTGGGGGGGGGAGATGAGGTGGATTGGGGGGGGAGATGAGGTGGAGTGGGGGGGGGAGATGAGGTGGAGTGGGGGGGGAGATGAGGTGGAGTGGGGGGGGAGATGAGGTGGAGTGGGGGGGGGAGATAAGGTGGAGTGGGGGGGAGATGAGGTGGAGTGGGGGGGGGAGATGAGGTGGAGTGTGGGGGGGGAGATGAGGTGGAGTGGGGGGGGAGATGAGGTGGAGTGTGGGGGGAGATGAGGTGGAGTGGGGGGGGAGATGAGGTGGAGTGCGGGGGGGGGGAGATGAGGTGGAGTGGGGGGGGAGAGCTTCTATCCTGAGAAGAAGCAGGGAGCGTGCCGACTCGTTGGGGACACAGCAGAGGCGGGAGCTGGGATCGTAAGACCGGGACGAGCTGACTTCGTTCGTTCATCCGTTCCGTTCCGATTCACAGCGGGAGCACGACAAATTTGCGTCGTCGTCGTCGTCCTCGATGCGTCACTCGTGCTGAGCGCCCCAGTGAACGCGGAACGTCGGGTCAACGTTGGTCCAGCGGTTCCAACCCACGTGGTGTCCATGGTGGCTGGCACGGTGCGTAGTGAACAGCGCCACCGGGGAGACAAAGGCGGTCCGCCGCGGTGTAGGCCACTCACCCCCATCTCGCTATCAGCACTTGCCCCAACAGTCTGTGAAGGCTACACGGGGGATCTTTGTCTTTGCGTGCGTCTGTCTCTGTGCTGTTCCAACCTTGCGTAGGTGCACCTCGCTATCAGCACTTGCCCCAACAGTCTGTGAAGGCTACACGGGGGATCTTTGTCTTTGTGCATGTGGCCATCCTCCCCGACTTAACAACCCTTAAAAGCAACGATCATCTTTGCCGCCCCTCTACTCACCCATGCCATTGCGGTGCATCGCACAGGATAATGTATATGATACACGAGTATATAAAATGTGTATATATAGTGTGTGTGTGTATCGGAGCCGCGTGTATGCACCATACAGTGTGCCGTGTGGCCCAGCGTTACCCTGCGGCGTCTCGGGCGAGTGGCGTGTTGAGCTCCAGGGGGGCAGTCGGGTGGGGGGGAGCGGGTGGGGGGGGCAAAGGAATAGGAGGAAGAGGAGGAAGAGGAGGAGGTGGAGGAGGTGGAGGAGGTGCAGTTGGAGGAGGGGGATGACGAGGACGATGTGGAAGAGGAGGAGGAGGTTGTGGAGGAAGATGGTGGAAGAGGAGGTGGAGGATGAGGAGGAAGATGTATAAGAGGAGGAGGAGGTGGAGAATGAGGAGGAAGATGTGTAAGGGTGGAATAGGAGGAGGAGGAATATGTGGAAGCGGTGGAGGTTGAGGAGGAAGATGTAGAAGAGGAGGAGGCGGTTGGAGGATGTGGAAAGAGTGGAATCGGAAGAGGAGGAGGTGGAGGAAGAGGTGGAAGAGGAGGTGGAGCAGAAGGAGTTGGAATATGAGGTGGAGTAGGTGCAGTAGGAGGGTGAGGAGGAAGACGTGAAAGAGGAGGAAGATGAGGAGGAGGAGGAATATGTGCAAGAGGTGGAGGTTGAGGAGCAAGATGTAGAAGAGGAGGAGGAGGTGGAAGGGATGGAATTGGAGGCGGAGGTGGAAGAAGAGGAGGATGATTTGGTATGGCGTGCGGTGACGAGGTCGCGAGGCAGGACGAGGCAACAATCGTGGGACGCGATGTCTGCACGACACGTGCCGTCAATTACGCGTGCGTTAATTGGCTCCTGCTGCGGAGTTATGTGATACGTCCACCTACCATTGTGTGTTATATTTAGATAATTATTGTAATCGTCGCTGAGTTGTTTGCGTCAGTACGGTGTACCGCTGGACGGAAGACGCTCTTCACACGCCGTGCCGGTCACGTGGTGGAGGGGGTGTTTGTTTAACCATACTTCACCACGCTGGTCAATGTGGGTCGTTGCCTCTGCTGGGCATCTGTGAACAAGTATAACCCGTAAAAACAAAGTTTTTCACTCTAAATCCTTTATATGCGTGGCGGCTAGAGTCTTCTCGTCCTCTGGCTTGAGATGGCTGCCACCTATGGGTCAGATGATTGTCTGCCAGTATTAAGCAATTGGTAATTAAATATTTAATTTGTTTTCCCTAAACAGTGTAAAATTTTGGGATTTTTTTTTCACGAACATTAATTGTCTGGCACAACGAGTCTGTGTGGAAAATGTCAGCTCGTTTGGATCACGGGAAGTGGGTTAAAAAACGACCGAAAGATTTGCACGGTCGTAAGCAAGCAAGCACGCAAGCACGCAAGCAAGCAAGCGAACTTAATATAAAGGATTTAAAAAGAGCTTCATGGCTCATCGGATTCCTGCTGCAGTCGAAGTAAAGATTATGATCCTGATAACGAGTCTGAGGCCAGGTTCAGCTGCTACTCGTTACCGATGGCAGGGAATCGAACTCGGTTCGCATAGTTAATATCGCAGTGCGCTAACCACTGTGCCACCGCTCCACTCAATAAAAACATTGGTGTTCAATGTGCAGCAATCGTGGGGACTCGTGATAGTATACAAACACCACAACCACCCTCTCATCCCTCACCACCACCACCACTACCACCACCAACCACCACCACTACCACCACCAAACACCTCGACCACCAACCACCACCAACCACCACCACAACCACCACCAATCACCACAACCACCCCTCTCATCCCTCACCACCAACCCCCACCTCCACCACCACCAACCACCACCAACCACCACCACCAACAAACACCACAACCACCCTCTCATCCCTCACCACCACCAACCACCACCACCACCAACCACCACCAACCACCACCACCAACAAAACACCACAACCACCCTCTCATCCCTCACCACCAACCCCACCTCCACACCAACCCCACCACCACCAACAACAAACACCACCACCAACCAAACACCACAACCACCCTCTCATCCCTCACCACCACCACTACCACCACCACCACCAACCACCACCAAACACCACCACCACCCTCTCATCCCTCACCACCACCACTACCACCACCAACCACCTCGACTACCAACCACCACCAACCACCACCACCAAACACCACAACCACCCTCTCATCCTTCACCACCACCACCACCACTACCACCACCAACCACCCCACCAACCACCACCAAACACCACAACCATCCTCTCATCCCTCACCACCAACCCCACCTCCACCACCACCAACCCCACCTCCCCCACCAACCCCACCACCACCACCAAACACCACCACCAACAAACACCACCACCAACAAACACCACCACCAACAAACACCACAACCACCCTCTCATCCCTCACCACCACCACTACCACCACCAACCACCTCGACAACCACCACCACCAACCACCACCAAACACCACCACCACTCTCTCATCCCTTACCACCACCAACCACCTAAACCACCACCAACACCAAACACAACAACCACCCTCTCATCCCTCACCACCAACCCCACCTCCACCACCAACCCACCACCACCAACAAACACCACCACCAACAAACACCACAACCACCCTCTCATCCCTCACCACCACCAACCACCACCACCAACCACCACCAAACACCACAACCACTCTCTCATCCCTCACCACCATCACTACCACCACCAACCACCTTGGCCACCACCACCAACCACCATCACCAACCACCACCAACCACCATCACCAACCACCACCACCAAACACCACCACCCTCTCTCATCCCTCACCACCACCAACCACCACCACCAACCACCCTCTCATCCCTCACCACCAACACCATTCTGTCACCACCGCCGCTCTGGGACTTGAGAATGATCATTATGATAAATGGCATTGTCTTCTTGAAGGACAGTAGATACATCATTATTATCAAGCATATGTGTTTGCATGTTCATCACAAGTATTGCGTCTGGGGTTAATGCAGGCATGAATCATTGCAAAAGGTTTCTATTTGGCGTTTGAACATCTTAACGCCCGTTTTTATTGCCAGAAAGGGTAAAACCAATTATTCTACTAAGCAAAAAATAAAATAAAATAAATTAAATTAAATCACTGCTTTAATTTATTTCATTGAATTTTTTACCTACGTGACTTTACCGAAAAAACCAAGAGTATGAATCCAGCAATCACGAAAGCTTCAAATCTAGAATTATACTAAGCAGTTGTACTTTCGCGACCAATAATATCCATACTAGAGGCTTTTGGGTTAGATCGCGTAAATATATAAATTTGGGGTTATATATTTTGGGTGAAATCGCGTAAGTAACTATATACGCGATCTAACAAAAACACAACTATTACGGAATTGTCGTAGCAGTAGTTGCGTTCTATTTGTGCCACCAATTCTCCTCCGCTTGGCGTGCATGTGCCGCGGGTAAACTGGTGGTTTAATTCTAGATTTGAAGCTCTAGTCGTGATTTATTATTATATTTCTATAATTATTTATATTGTTTATTATTATTATTTATTATTATTATTATTATTTATTTTTACCTACGTGACTTTACCGAAAAAAGAGTATAAACTAGTGGTTTGTTTGTTTTTAAATCCTTTATATTAAGTTCACTTGCTTGCTTGCTTAGGACCGTGCAAATCTTTCGGTCGTTTATTAACCCACTTCCCGTGATCCAATCGAGCTGACATTTTTCACACAGACTCGTTGTGCGTGACAATTAATGTTCGTGAATTTTTTTTCCAAAAATGTAACACTTTTTAGGACAAAAATATTATATTTAATTACCAATTGCTTAATGCTGCCATGCAATCATCTGACCCATAGGTGGCAGCCATCTCAAGCCAGAGGACGAGAGGACTCTAGCCGCCACGCATATAAAGGATTTATAGTGAAAACTTTGTTTTTACGGGTTATACTTGTTGTTATTTACTTAACAAAGTGCGCAAGAAACGCTTTGAATGGCATCGATAGACGACAAGGCGATGGAGTCGACGCCGAAGACACCGAACGAACGGCAAGAGTTTCGAGACAACGTGTTGGGGCTGTCGAGAAAAAAAGTTAGCTGGGTGCCCCTTGAGCAGGACCGATAGCCGGTGGTCAAGATCAGTAACACGCAGGAAAGGCGCCCGATACGACCGACTGAGAGACGGAGCGGTGAAATCGTCTCACGTTCAGACGTCGCTGTTACGCCACGTGACGGCGAGGAGAGGCGTTCATCCAGCAGTGGACAGACCCCGTCTCGACGACGGGACAGTGACCTCCCAGGGTTAGCGGGGCGATTGCGAGCGGCAGCGCCTTATTTTTATTAGAATGTTTCTTTTTGTAAACCCAAAAAAAAAAACATACTCTCTGGTTCTTTCGGTAAAGTCACGTAGGTATAAAATAAAATAAAAAAATAACTCACGACGTTTCGATTGCAACACAAGCAATCATCATCGGGTGGCAAAACCACAGCAAGAATGTTTTTGTTGTTGCTGAAGTGGGAGAGAGATGTCGATTTAAAGCTTTCGTGACTGCAGGGATTCATCTTCTTGGTTCTTTCGGTAAAGTCACGTAGAAGGGAAATAATAAAATAATAAAAATAAAACATAATAAAATAATTCTCACGACGTTTCGGCCACAACGCAAGCAGCCGTCCTTCACCTGAGAATGATTTTATTATGTTTTATTATTTTATTATTTTATTAAGAAGATGGGAGAGAGATGCCGTGGTGAGAGGTTTCCATCTTACCACTGCATCTCTCTCCAACTTCTCTCTCACTTCAGCAAAACAATTTTTCTTGCCGTGGTTTTCCCACCTGATAATGATTGCTTGTGTTGCGATCGAAACGTCGTGAGTTATTTTTTACATTTATTTTCTACCTACGCGACTTTACCGAAAGAACCAAAGAGTAGGAATTCCTGCAGTCACGAAAGCTTGAAACCCCCCAAAAACGTGAAATAAATTCCCCCTGCTCAAGATTCACAGCGGCACGTGTTCGATCTCGTACTCAACACCCCCCCCCCCCCACCGGCAGACATGTGGACGAGTCGCCGAACGACGGAGCGAGATCGATCATTGCTCACCACCGCGTCGGTACCATTTGGACGCGCGCGCACGAGCACGCCGCCCGCACAATCCAATTGCACAAAGGCCGCGACTTCACGAACGGTGTCCCCGTAGCCAAGCGGAGCCCCAAGGTCGCCCGCCGCGAGGAAGAAGATTTGCAAGCCCCATCTCGTGCTCAGCGACTGCAGTGCCTCCCTCAAATGGTTTGTCCGCTGCGATGCCGTGGCCAGAGGTGAATGATGAACGTGGTGTGCCGGGTGCAGGAGATATTGTGCGACTTGCTGAGCCGCTCGCACCGGACATCTGTGAAAGAAACATCTTCATAGCTCATCGGATTCCTCCAGTCTAGAATAAGATTCTGATTTTTAATAATAGGGGTTTAGCACTTTTTTTGTGGCAACAAAACCACAATACTTGCGGTAAAAATGCAAACATTGAGACGAGGCTCAAAAGAAAGCCGTCTCTGGTGTGGACCAATCAGTGTCAAGGACAATGCAGATATTATCAGAGTGTGTGTTTTTGTTTGCATTTTGACCGCAAGCATTGTGGTTAATGCAGACGTGATTCCTTGTAAAACGGTTTCAGTTTTGTTGCCAGAAAAGGGGGAAAACCCTTATTATTATATTTTTGCTACTGGCAAAGGAGGTCTAATGATGTTTCTTATTTTTATAAAAAAAAATGTTTAATGGGTAAGACTTAAAGTGTCGGCGGCACTTTGCTGAGTAGCTAATTGGCCTCGCGAGAAGTTCTACTGGACGTGGTGGACCGCGTGTGGAGGGGAAGTTTCCCCGTCACACGCAACACAACCGTCAAGGGCACTGAAGATTCATCAACCAGTACGGATTCTCAGTGGTCACAAAGACAAAGATCCCCCGTGTAGCCTTAACAGACTGTAGGGGCAAGTGCTGGGAGCGAGTAGCACCTATAAAGGCCGGCACGGCACACGAGGGGGTGGGTGGCCAGCACCGCGCCCGGCCTCCTTTGTCACCTCCGTGGCGATGTTTACACACCGCACCAGGTACTCATTTCAGGCTGAGTCGACCTAGGGGAGGCCCAGGACCGGATCAGATAATCGTCACCGGTGTTGAACGTGAGCGGGAATCGAACCCGGGTCGCCAGGTTCATAGCGCAGCGCGCTAAGCACTACAACACCGCTCCCCACGACAAAGATCCCCCGTATAGCCTCAAAATACATTTGGGGCAAGTGCTGTTAGCGAGCACCTATGATGAAGATCGGCACGGCATACGAGGGTAGCCGACACCACGCCCGGTCACCTTTGTCTCTCCAGTAGCGATGTTTACACGTCACACATGAGTCGACCTAGGGGAGGCCCAGGACCGGTTCAAATAATCGTCACTGGTGTTAGTCATCGACGAGGAATCTGGTTCATAGAGCGCAGTGCGTTAACCGCTGCGCCACCGCTCCCCACTCTCACACAAGCCACTATCTCTCTCTCTCACTCTCCCCTCGCTGTAACGTGAGCGCCTCGCACCTGTCATACGACGCGACTCCAGCCCACCCCGCACACCAACCCCACCTCCACCAACCCCACCTCCACCACCTCCAACCCCACCACCAACCCCACCTCCACCTCCACCACCACTAACCCCGCCACCACCACCACCACCACTAACCCCACCTCCACCTCCACCACCACTAACCCCACCTCCAACCCCACCACCAACCCCACCTCCACCAACCCCACCTCCACCTCCACCAACCTCACCTCCACCACCTCCACCAACCCCACCTCCAACCCCACCACCAACCACACCAACACCACTAACCCCGCCACCTCCACCACCTCCACCATCCCACCTCCACTACCCCACCTCCAACCCCACCTCCAACCCCACCACCAACCCACCTCCAACCCCACCACCACTAACCCCACCTCCACCTCCACCAACCTCACCTCCACCACCTCCAACCCCACCACCAACCCACCTCCACCTCCACCACCACTAACCCCACCTCCACCACCACCACCACTAACCCCACCTCCACCTCCACCACCACTAACCCCACCTCCAACCCCACCACCACCCCACCTCCACCAACCCCACCTCCACCTCCACCAACCTCACCTCCACCACCTCCACCAACCACACCAACACCACTAACCCCGCCACCACCACCACCACCACCTCCACCACCTCCACCATCCCACCTCCACCAACCCCACCTCCAACCCCACCTCCAACCCCACCACCAACCCACCTCCAACCCCACCACCACTAACCCCACCTCCACCACCACCTCCACCACCACTAACCCCACCTCCACCTCCACCACCACTAACCCCACCTCCACCTCCACCACCACTAACCCCACCTCCACCTCCACCACCAACCCCACCACCACCACGACTAACCCCACCTCCAACCAACCACCAACCCCACCACCACCACCACCACCTCCACCACCACTAACCCCACCTCCACCTCCACCACCACTAACTCCACCTCCACCTCCACCACCAACCCCACCACCACCACCACTAACCCCACCTCCACCTCCACCACCACTAACCCCACCTCCACCTCCACCACCAACCCCACCACCACCACTAACCCCACCTCCAACCCAAACACCAACCCCACCACCACCACCACCTTCACCTCCACCACCACTAACCCCACCTCCACCACCACTAACCCCACCTCCACCTCCACCACCACCCCACCACCACCACCAACCACACCACCACCATCAACCCCACCACCACCATCAACCCCACCTACACAACCACCAACCCCACCACCACCAACCCCACCACCTCCACCACCACCAACCCCACCTCCACCACCGACTCCACCACCACCACCTAACCCACCACCCCACCACTACCAACCCCACCACCAATGCCACCAATCCCACCATTACCACCAACGCTACCACCGCCACGACCACCAAACTCACCAACCCCACCACCAACCCTACAACCCCCACCACTACCACCCACCACCACCCCCACCACTACCACCGCCACCACAAACCAACCCCACCAGCAGCAGCAGCAGCTCCATCACAACACGCTCTCTCCCTCTCTCGCTCTCCGCTGTCTCTCTCTCCCCTCTCCCAGCTCCTCTCTCCTCCTCCAGCCACCGCCGCTCCTCCTCCTCCTCCCCCAAGGTCGATCTGCCCTTCGTGCCTGCGTGTGAGAGTGCCCCGGGTAGCCGACTCGAGAGCGTGGCCTCTTCGCCACGACGATCACGCTGCAGCTGATGATGATGCTGCTGCTGATGCTGATGACGATGCTGCTGCTGATGATGATGCTGCTGCTGATGCTGATGACGATGCTGCTGCTGATGCTGATGACGATGCTGACGAGACTCTCTGCTGATGCTGATCATGTTCATGGATGCATGATGAGGCTAGGCGCTTTGCGCAGCGTGGAGATATATTATTATTATGATGTCTACTGTATGTGTTATACACACGTTGCCCGTGTGGAATATGCGTTGTTATGAATGCGTGTTGTGCGTATGGTGGGAGCGGTGGTGCAGCGGTTAGCGCGCTGCGCTACGAACCCGGCGATCCGAATTTGATTCAAGCTCACGGTCCTGGGCCCTCCCCTAGGTCGACTCAGCCTCAAATGAGTACCTGGTGTGGTGTGTAAACATCGCGGCCACCCACCGCTTCGTGTACTGTGCCGGCCTTCCTTGGCGCTACTCGCTAACAGCCCTTGCCACTACAGTCTGTTAAGGCTATACGGGGGATCTTTGTGTGTGGGGTGTATATCCATGTGTGTTGAATCAGTGCGTGCGCTGTATGAACGTGTACGTGTGGATGTGTGTGCTCGAATTAATGGGTAAACAGTACACGTGTGGTGTGTTGGTGGTGTGAATGTGTAGGTGTGGGGAGCGGTAGTGTAGTGGTTAGGGCGCTGCGCTACGAACCTGGCCACGATTCCCGCTCACGGCCAAAATCAGTGACGGTTATTTTAAGCGGGCCCTGGGCCTCCCCTAGGTCGACTCAGCCTCAAATGAGTACCTTGGCGCGGTGTGTAAACATCGCCACTGGGGAGACAAAGGCGGCCGGGCGTGGTGTTGGCCCACCCACCCCTTCGTGTGTCATAGGTGCTCGCTAACAGCACTTGCCCCAACAGTCTGTTAAGGCTACACGGGGGATCTTTGTCTTTGTACTTTATGCACGTGGGGAGCGGTGGTTGTTGTCGTAAGCGGGCGGCTACCCGAGTTCGATTCCCGATCACTTCCCCACCACCCCCCTAAGGTCGACTCGGCCTCAAATAAGCACCCGGCGCCGGGGAAGACAAAGACGGCCGGGCGCCGGTGCTTGCTCGCCTCGCCGTGCTGTTCTGACATCAATAGGCGCTCGCAAAGCACTCGCCCCCGACGCGTTTCTCATGTCAATGTTGCTCTGACCTTTGAGGAGTCGGCAGTGACCCTTGCAATCGTCACCTGCGCCCCCCCCCCCCTCACCCGCCCCCCGCCCCGCCCCCCCACGGACGGGATTCATTTGTCATCCGTCGAGCCCCCCAACGGAGTAAATTTGCGACGCGATTTTCCAATTCTGGGGCAAAATTGGGGGGGCGGTGACTCCGATACGCGCGTACACAAGACGGCACTCACTACGCTTTGTGAGCGACGTGCAGCGTTCATGTGGTGGATTCGAACCGGGAATTAAACAAACCCTGTCCGCAGCAAGCGGCGAAGGCGCTTTGGGGCCCGGTCCCGTGATGACGTTGCCTTTAGTACCCGGTGCTGGGCCTACCCTAGGTTGGCTCAGCCTCAAATGAGTACCGTGCCCGTGGTGCGGTGTGCAGTAAACATCCCAACGAGGGGAGACAAAGGCGGTCGGGTGTGGTGCTGGCCACCCCAGCCCCTCGTGTGCCGTGCCGACCTTCATAGGTGGTGCTCGCTAACAGCACTTGCCTCCAAAAGTGTGTGTCGAGTATGTGTGTGTGTATTGTTTTCTACGTGTGTGTAATGTGTGTACTGTGTATGTGTCCATGCATGTCGTGGCATCAAGGTATATATGAGCCAGAGGTCGCAAACGGGTTTTGATTCCTTACCCGTACCCGTTCCCGGCCGCACCAGGGTCGCAAAACGGGTACCCGTACCCGGCCGGGTACGGGTAGCCGGGTATCGGGTAGGGTACGGGTATCGGGTACCCGGTTGCGACCTCTGATATGAGCCAATCAATGTGTGCACTTACTGCGTTTAGCATGCCCGGGTGTAACGCGTGTGCTATATGTGTGCACCAATGGTATGTACGCACATGTGCAGACAATGTGTGTTTTTTTATGTCCGTACGTATGTGCGAATCGTATCAGTCGATGCATTCATAACGTACGTCGCCCCGTTATGAATGTCTATGAACGCTTAACATATTGTGTGCAATCTTAATTTGGAGCTTTCGTGACTGCAGGAATTACTCTTCGGTTCTTTCGGTACAATGATTTCACGAACGCTGTTCATGCGTTTAAGAAGACACACACACACACGAGTGTGTACGTCAAATGCTGCTTAGACGTTATCAGCGTTGGCCAGGCCACACCGTTGTACTGCACGCCTATGCTCCCAAACGTCCCCAGGCCCGCACTCATCCAGCAGTGGATTAGATATCCAAAGGGAAAGGCGTCGGCCCAGCCTGCAGGTCGGGCTGCCCCCTGGTGCACGAACGATCTGAGCGGGCGAATATTGTTTGAACCCGACCCAGATCGAGTCAGACTTAAATGAGTTCACCTGTACAGAAAGCTGCTGCAGCTGTGTACACATCAGCACTGGGGATACAAATACGGCAAGGCGTGGTGGTGGTGGTGCCATGCCGGCATTTATAGGCGCTCTCTAAAAGCGCTTGTCACGAGCCCATCAAATATATATACAAATTTCGATTTTAAGCTTTCGTGACTGCAGGGATTCATTTTCTTGGTTCTTTCGGTAAAGTCATCACGTAGAAGGGAAATAATAAAATAATAAAAATAAAACAATAAAAAAATTATCACGACGTTTCGGCCACAACGCAAGCAGCCGTTCTCAGGTGAAGAACAGGTCTGTTTTATTTTTATTATTTTATTATTTCCCTTCTACGTGACTTTACCGATAGAACCAAGAAGAACAATAAAGGTTTTGGGGTTTAGATTGCCTAAGTATAAATGTGTCGTAACCCTCCACCACCCGACACAGCTCATTAGTACGGGATTACTAATCTTCTCACGACTGTTTCGATTGCAACACAAGCAATCATTTTATTATTTCCCTTCTACGTGACTTTACCGAAAGCACAAGATTATGAATCCCTGCAGTCACGAAAGCTTAAATAGAAAGATTACTAATCTATATATAATTACAATATCCCCCCCTCTCCCTCCTCCGCCTTTTGATCTCTGCACCTGATGGGTTCAGTGATGACGTCGTTCTGCTGCTGCTGCTGGTTGATGTCATTACCAGCGAAACGTCGTACTACTCAGATTGTAACTGTTGTGGATGTACTCTCAACACACGGGTGTGCTGAAATAGTACACTACACTATACACGATACTATACACTACACTATACACTAAACGATACACTACACATACACTATACTATACACTACACTATACACTATACTGTACACTACGCTATACACTACACTATACACTACACATTACACTATACTATACACTACACTATGCACTATACTATACATTACACTATGCACTATACTCTACACTATACACTACTATACACTACACTATACACTACACTATACACTACACTATACACTAAACGATACACTATACTACACACTGCACACCACTACACTATACTATACACTACACTATACACTACACTATACACTACACTACACACTATACTATACACTACACACTACACACTAAACGATACACTACATTATACACTACACGATACACTGCACACCACTACACTATACACTACACTATACTGGAAACTACACACTATACTATACACTACACACTACACACTAAACGATACACTACATTATACACTACACGATACACTGCACACCACTACACTATACACTACACTATACTGGAACGAATTGGCGTTTTGTTTACGCGACAAATCCCTTACTAATTGGCTGTGTCGGGTGGTGGAGGGTTACGACACATTTATACTTACGCGATCTAACCCCCCAAAAATACCTTAATAATGACTAATATTGGGTCGCGAAAGCCTGCCACGTGTTGAGCTGAGTTCTTGTTGACGTTTGTTTACTCTGGGGATGCCTTCGCCAAGTCTCAAGGCTCACTCACAGGAGGGTCATGCCAAGTGTTCGCAGTAGGGGGGTGATGCCAACTGCTGCTCCAAGCTGCTCCAATCGAGTAATTTGCATCAAATTCATACTCTTTGGTTCGGTAAAGTCACGTAGATAGAAAATAAAATTACTAAAAAAATTATCAAAACTAAAAATAAGCAAGAATACAGAAACACGAGTCTGTACGTCGAATGCTGCTTTGACGTTATCAGCGTTGGCCAGGCCAGCCAAGCCCACGGTTGTACTGCACGCCTATGCTCCCAAACTTCACCGACCCGCACTCATCCAGCAGTGGATTAGATAGCCAACGGGAAAGGATGTTTTTTTATTATTATATTTGATGACGACCGCTTGTGTTGCGATCGAAACGTCGTGAGTTTTTGTTTTTTTATTATTTTTATTAATTGTATTTTTCATCTTCTTGGTCTTTCGGTAAAGTCACGTAGAAGGGAAATAATAAAATAATAAAAATAAAACATAATAAAATAATTCTCACGACGTTTCGGCCACAACGCAAGCAGCCGTCCTCAAGTGAAGAACAGGTCTGTCGGGAAGACAGCGTCTACGTGACTTGAAAGAACCAAGAAGATGAATCCCTGCAGTCACGAAAGCTTTAAATTGTATTTTTCATCTCTGTGACTTTACCGAAAGAACCAAACAATATGAATTCCTGCAGTCACGAAAGTTTTAAGCCAAACATTTTCATCCATTGTTTCACAACAGTGGGATGTTTGGAACAATACCAGAGACATTGCGTGTGTTTGTGTGTGTGTTGGTTTTTACCTATGGGGGGAACCTTAGAACCCGTAGGAAACGCACGCGGAACAGGGGGTGGAGGGGGCATACAAACTCCACGCAGAGTGGCACCCTAGTCCTAGATTTGAAGCTTTCGTGACTGCAAGGATTCATACTCTTAGTTCTTTCGGTAAAGTCACGTAGGTAAATCAGTGATTTTTATTTGTTTATTCATTTTAATTTCATTTTTTACCTACGTGACTTTACCGAAAGAACTAAGAGTATGGCACCCTAGTAGCCACGAGGCACACGTGTCACCTACTGCGTCGCCAAATGCCCGCGTGCCCTCTCATCAATCCGCCGCTGGGACCAGGGCCACTCGGGTCGCGGACATTCTATTAGACGATAATTCACCACGCGGGGTGACTGACGGTTGGGGAAGCGTAGAAGTGCAGTACAACGCCGGACGTCGCGCTCCACTGCCCTCTGCCG
This sequence comes from Lethenteron reissneri, assembly GCF_015708825.2. NCBI lineage: Eukaryota > Metazoa > Chordata > Hyperoartia > Petromyzontiformes > Petromyzontidae > Lethenteron > Lethenteron reissneri. The sequence continues at coordinate 7,949,828 of NC_083828.1, read as the reverse complement.
GACAGCGTGCGTAGCGGGTCCTATCAATGCCCTGGCCAGGCGTAGCACTGCTTAGCTCCTGAGATCTGGCGGGATTGGGGGGCATTTCGGGGTGATTACCCCTGGCGTCTTCATATTTACAAACACAAAGGCACAGCCGCGCAATAGCATGCTCATGCCACTGCTGCATGGCGGAAGGACCTCCACTTGAAGGATGTCAAGAGATCCCCTCTGGACGAGGGTTGTTTAGCCTACTCTTCCACGATGGCCCTGAAGAGTTTGGGAGTAACCCCATGTTCTTGGCTCTTTCGGTAAAGTCACGTAGAAGGGAAATAAAAAAAACATAATAAAATAATTCTCACGACGTTTCGGCCACAACGCAAGCAGCCGTCCTCAGGTGAAGAACAGGTCTGTCGGAAAAACAGCGTTCTGACAGACCTGTTCTTCACCTGAGGACGGGTGCTTGCGTTGTGGCCGAAACGTCGTGAGAATATTTTATTATGTTTTATTTTTATTATCGTATTATTTCCTTTCTACGTGACTTCACCGAAAGAACCAAGAAGATGAATCCCTGCAGTCACGAAAGCTTTAAATCGAGAGTACCCCATGCTTTGCCCCATCACCACACGTCACGCGCCGACTTTCCCTTCGTTGTTATCCCGTCGACTTCCGTGTGCGCACTGCGTGGTGTACATGCTGTTGCTGCCGCTACTGAGTGGACCACGGGGGAAGAGAGAGAGACACACACACACAGACACGTGAAGGATGTTGCATCTAAGTGACTTGCAGTAGCATCTACTTAATATATGTATACAGTATACATGTATACATGAATAATGCATGGACTGCTTGCCCCGTGCGTGCGTGCGTGTGTGTGTGCGCGTGTGTGCAGTGGGGGAGATCTTTGCAGCGGTGCGTTAGGGGCCACCTCTTCGTACGGGGTCTTCGGTTGATCGGACACCCAACACCGCTGGAGCCGAGTGTCCTCGCGAGTCTTGGAGGACGGCCTGCGATAGGCTAGCAGTGGAAAGAAAAATGCCACGTGCTTAGAAACGCATGGATTTGGCGAGAGAGGATTTCGCCGAGGAGGTAATGACGATGGGGCTGATTGAGGGGGCTGAGAAAAGGTGATGTTGGTAGCGGTGATGATGATGATGGTGATGTTCTTATTATATGCATCGGCATTGATATTAATGAATTAATTCATTAATCTGATTGCCAGGGTGTTTAACAGGCACAATCATCTTCAGATTCATTGAAGCATGGTCATCTTTAAATCCCATCATTTCATCTGTGATTGCTGTTAGCATCATCATCCTCTCTGTCATCAATTTTAGGGTCCATAATTGTATTTAGCATTGAGCAGACAACATCAACTAACATGTAATATTGACATCATCATTTTTAGGATCATCTTTGGGATCTTGTTATGTATATCTTATCATCATTATCGCTTTTATAATTTGACGACATCATAGTGCCCGTATCATCATCATCACGATTTTCAATATAATCAGAATTAAATATCATCATCATCAACCATAATAGTTTGCATCATTCATTCACCATCTATATTTTGTCCTCACGTTGAACATCACACCTCTTTACAATTAATATCCATCGCCATCATCATCACCTTGAGCATACTCACTTTTAATATCATCATTAGCAACGATTAGTATGTTAATCATTTTAATGTATGTCCAACTTCTTTCGCACCGCTCGTGCTAAACCTACACCATATATGTAAATCTAATTTGATTATTAACCTTATAGCCACGATTAAGATGAATAACTATTTACATGGTCATAAGCTTTAACTTCCAATATCATGTTCATGATATCATAATTATGATCTATCACCATAATTTCTAGTTATGATTCAGATACATCGTCATCTGACCTTCACCGATATCCCACATAATCCAGATTATCTTTAGCAACTTACTTCATTATCTAATTGCCATTATCACAATGTCAAAGGGAAGCCGGTAGATTTACTGTAATTACCTGACATCACCATAATTGATCAATTACACCACCATCTACCATTCAAATAGATCGCCAGTCATTACATCAAAGATTACAGCATCATCAAGCATGAGTCACAATTACATCTTCATGATCCAGTAGCCACGATAAATCACCATCATCACTATCACCACCATCATCACCCAACAACATTATAATACATGATCAGCCTCATTATGTGTTTTTTAGTCACACATTAGCATTATCGTACAAGAGTCAATCAATACCATCACAACACTGTACATGGACTACAATTTTAAAAGTGCATTATCATCATCTATTAGTCAAGATCAATTACATCACCGCCATCATCGTCATCATCAAAGCTGGAACAAACCCGAATAAGAACTTAAGTGATCACACGCGCGCGTGAACACACACGCGCGCACCCACACACGCGCACACACGCACACACACAGCCAACACAGCACGCGAACACATACACGCGCAACACGCACACGCGCGCACACACGCACACGAACACACACACCGCACCGCGAACACACACACGCGCACACACACACGCGCGCACACACACACGAACACACACGCGCGCGTGAACAGACACGCGAACACACGAGCGTGCGCACTCAACAACATAAAGACGATCGCACACCACACAGACACACGCGCGCCCTCACACTGTATAGAAGAACGCAAGAACGCACGCAGACACGCGCACAACAGACACGCGCACACAGACACGCGCACACAGACACGCGCTCACACACCACGCGCAGACGCGCAAGAACACACAGGAACACGCGCACACAGAACCACCAACACACAAACACACGCCCGAGCAGGCGTACATACATACAACACGAAGAATAACAACACACACACGAACCACACACACATAAACATACACACACAAGAACAAAGCCAAAGATCCCACCGTGTGCACCTACATAGACGGCTAGGGCAAGTGCGTATGCGAGCACACAGACACACAGGAACACACACACAGACACAGGACACACACAAGAACACACCACAGACACACAGGAACACACCCACAGACACACAGGAACACACCCACAGACACACAGGAACACCCACAGACACACAAGAACAAAGACACACGTAAGAAGACGCGCACCTGAAAACACCACACAGCAGACGTACATACAATGCACGGGCCCACACAGTAGTCGTACACAAAAGGAAACACACCACACCAGAGAGAGAGGCGAGGGAGGGAACGGGCCACAGTGACGAGAAGAGCGAGATGAGAGCGGGAGTTTGTGAGATATCTGGAGAGAGACAGAGGTGGGAGAGAGAGAGAGAGAGAGCAAGAGAGAGAGAGAGCAAGAGAGAGAGGGGGGTGGGAGAGCGACGGGTGGAGGCTAACGTTACTCACACGGCGCGGGCGGGACAGACACACAGACTCACCACGCGCACAGACACACGCGCAGACTCGCAATGGATAGGCTGCCACACGCAATGCGCAGACGCCTCTACAGCCTGCCCCAGCATCTGTGCCCCCGTGCCAGCCTCATTGACTGCGACGACGAACACACGAACAGCAGCCAGAACGAGCACCAGCAGCAGTCATCCAACGCGGCCGATCAACAGGGAGGTCTTTGCCCGAGCATCGGAGGGAGTGGCGGTGGCGGTGGTGGTGGCGGCGGCGGTGGTGGCAGACTCATTCGACTACGGACTCTTGCTTCGTCCACATCTCCCTCGAGCACCGGCGGTGGTGGTGGTGGTGGTGCGGCAACCACCGCCACACAACAACAACAATCGCGAACACGATCTCGCCGGGAGTTGAGTCTTGCCGAGACGAGGACGAGACCAGAGTTCTGGTGGCCAAGTGCAGTCCCAACGGCGACTGCGCGCAGAGTCGCGAGAGCCTCGCGTCCGTGGAGACCAACTTCGGCAGCTGTCGATTCCTCGAGGACTCGGCACCGCAGGAATCATCCGACTCCAACAACGCGACCACCATCCGCTTCGCCCGGACGGGGCCATGAAAAGGTCTGTCGAAGCGACGTCAACAGCAGAGCGTTGGTGGCTCACGAAAGGACGACTCTTATCTTCGGAGCAGCAGCAGCAGCAGCGGAAGGATTGTCTCGTCGTGGGGGCAGCGGTGCCAGCGTCGGCGGCTCGAGTCTTTGCTCAAGCGGAGGACGGAGGGCCGGGCGCGAACCTCGGTTCGACCTCCGCGGCGGGGGAAGACGTGGACCAGACTGGCAGTCAGAGCAGCTTCATGCACCGGCAGTTCAGCGCTGATGATGCTGCCCGGCGGTTCACAAATTCTCGCTGAGGATGTTCGGCAGCCAGAAGGCGGTGGAGAAGGAGCAGGAGGGGTCAAGGTTGGCCGGATTCTGGATCATCCACACCATACAGCGACTTCAGGTAGAGTCGGCACGGTGGCGGTTGGTGGCGGAGGTGGTTGTTGTGGTGGTGGAGGAGGTTGTGGTGGTTGTGGTGGCGGTTGTTGGCGGTGGAGGAGGTGTGTGTTGTGGTGGTGGAGGAGGTGGTTTGTGGTGGTGGGTGTTGGTGGGTGATTGTGGAGGTGAGGGTGATTGTGGAGGTGGTGATTGTGGAGGTGGTAATTGTTGTTGAGGTGGTGATTGTTTGTGGTGGTGGTGGTGATTGTGGAGATTGTGGTGATTGTGGTGTGGTGCTGGTGGTGATTGTTGTGGTGGTGATTGTGGAGGTGGTGATTTTGTAAGTGGTAATTGTTGTTGAGGTGGTGATTGTTGTGGTGGTGGTGATTTTGTAGTTGGTGATTATGGTCGTGGTGGTGATTGTAGTGGAGGTGCTTGTGGAGGTTGGGATTGTAGTGGTGACTGCTGGTGGTGGTGCTTGTGATGATGGTGGTGGTTGGTTGTGCTGCTGGTGATTGTGGTGATGGTAGTTCTGTTATTGCTATTTCTGCTGCTGGTGGTTGTAGATGATTGTAATGATGCTGTTGGTGATTGTTGTAGGATGGTGGTGGTCCAGAAGATGCCAGTGGTGGTGCTGGTAGTGATGGGGATAGTGAGGACTGGTGGTTGATTGTGATGTTGGTAGTCATGGTGGTAGTGATTTGTGGTTGGTAATAGTGGTTGTGCCGATGTTGTTGCTGTTGGTGATGGTGGCGAATGTGATGCTGGTGAGTGGTGGTGGTTGTGGTGGTGGTATAGTGTTTGTGGTGTTGTTGCTTGCTGGTGATGGTGGCGACTGTGATGCTGGTGAGTGGTGGTGGTTGTGGTGGTGTTAAGAGTGGTTGTGGTTGCTTGCTGCTGGTGATGGTGGCGAATGTGATGCTGGTGAGTGGTGGTGGTGGTAAAAGTGTGTGTGGTGTTGTTGCTGCTGGTGATGGTGATGGTGCGACTGTGGTGCCGGGAGTGGTGGTGGTGGTGGTTGGGGTGGGTGGTGGTGATCCGGGCTCTTTTGCGTTGTTGCGAGGCAAGACTTGGCGTTTGGTGGATCACGTGCAGATTGAGCGTAACCTCTGAACCCCGCCCGCTGGGTGCATGGCAAGGTGACGGGGGATTAGCCTTGTTGACCGTACGGCAAGTCGGTTTCGCGTGATCGGGCCTTTCTTTGAAGCCGTTCTCCCCCTTTACTGGGCATCTGTGTAAAAGAGCTTCATAGCTCATCGGATTTCTCCGGTACAATACAGATTTCCGTATGCGATGCGATGGGGTTCCTCCGGGTTTTCCCCCGACAAGGAGCTGAACTCTGATGAACATATTTAACCGGCCAACCATCCCAATGTAGCAGGACACCTTCCCGTGGAAATAGAGAGTCTTGAGACTCAGTGTTGCTCTCCTCGGTAAGTCGGGGCCAATGTTATTAAGTCGTAAATAGATTTATGCACTTATCAACCTCCAGGGAGGGGGGGGGGGCTCGGTGGGGATGGCTTTTTGTCTGACTTAATGAAATCAGGCTACGTGTGTATTATTAACACACTGCTTTGGTCTGTTAACACAATAATCTCGACATTCACGCAACTTGACCGATGTGCGTTTAAGCGACATTAGCTTGGAGGAGCTGAACTTACGGGGGTAGTTACGATAACTTAAGCCGGTAAGTTGCGAACGAGTGGTGGTGGGTGGTGTAACGATACGTGGAATGTCGATTGTTAACAATTCTTAAGACTCAAACGATGGAGGCATTACGAATCGATGTGTGTTTTTTTTAATTTCTGTAAATTCTTATTCTGGTGCGATTATATAAACGTTGAGGTTAACGTGGTGCAAAAAAATGAGCCTATCCTGAAGTTTACGCGCTGTTATAGGCGACTCATTTAAGGCTGAGTGGATCTAGAGGAATTGCCGGATGAGGCCCGAGGGTTGTCACTGGCCGCCGACGTTCAGCCAACTCGTTAATATCGATCCGAGGCTGCCGGGAACGCATTAAATACGAATACCGAACGAAGATTCCATCCGGCATGGACTTCAACAGACGGTTCGGGGCAAGTGCCGTTGGCAGGGCGCCTGTTAAGAACCGGCACGGCACACGAGGGGGAGGGGGGCTGGGTGGTGGTACGACCCCGCTCCCGGCCGCCTTTGTCTCCCAAATGATGATGTTTACACACCGGAGCCAGATACTCATTTGAGCGGAGTCCCAGGGTCCGTTCCAGTTGAGCTGAGTCACTAATGTCACTGCCACCCCCCTCCCCCCCCATAGCCACGCACTGTAATCCACCCTGGCCCCCCCCCCTCACCACCCTGCCCCCCCCCCCTCACCACCCCCCCCCCGCAAGTAAATCGGGTCGGAGTCGTGGGGGTTCGCGCTGCAGGCTCCCTGTGGGCCGTGACAACGCAGTGCCCCCCCCCCCCATACACACACACACGGACCCCCCTCTCTTCTATCCCCCCCATTTCCCTTGTCCAGCCCCCCCCACCCACGGCCCTCCCACCGCCCTCCCCTCTCCCCCCCCCCCCTCTCCCCCCCCTACCCCCCCCCTTTCCCTTGTCCAGCCCCCACCCACAACAACCTCTCGCTTCTCCCCCCCCCCATTCTCCTTGTCCAGCCCCCCCCCACCCACGGCCCCTCCCACAGCCCACCCCCTCTCCCCCACCCCCCATTCCCCTTGTCCAGCCACCCCCCCCCCACACGTTCGCCCCCCCCCACTTCCCCTTGTCCAGCCCCCCCCACCCACCCACCACACTCTCGCTCTCACACACGCGGTATTTTTAAGACTCGCAATGTCAACGACGGAATCGTCGTCTCGCCGCTAAAACATTGATGATGCACGGTGGAGGGTAGCGGAGGCGGCGGCGCTGATGATGGATGATGCGCGCGCGTGCGTGCGCGTGCGTGCGTTGTGGCGGGAGCGGTGGCGCAACGGTTAGCGCAGCGCGCTACGTAACCCGGGCCACACCGGTTCCGATTCCCGCTCACAGTCAACAACAACAGTGACCTTTATTCATGGGTGCTCGCTAACGGCACTTGCCCCAACAGTCTGCTAAGGCTATATGGGGGTCTTTGCCTTTGTGAGTGAGTGAGGTGTGCCTGTGTGAGTTGAGGGGGAGCGGTGGTGTAGCGGTTAGCGCACTGCGCTATGAACCCGGCGACCCGAGTTCGATTCCCGCTCACGGCCAACACCGGTGACGATTATTTGAACCGGTCTTGGGCCTCCCCTAGGTCGACTCAGCCTCAAATGAGTACCTGGTGTGGTGTGTTAAGATCACCACTGGGGAGACAAAGGCGGCCGGGCGTGGTGCTAGCCACCCACCCTCGTATGCCGTGGCGGCCTTCATAGGTGCGCGCTAACAGCACTTGCCCCAACAGTCTGAGGGGGAGCGGTAGCGTAGTGGTTAGCGCTACGCTGCGCCACGGAACCCGGTGACCCGAGTTCGATTCCCGCTCAAGGTCACCAACACCGCTGACGATTTATCTGAACCGGTCCTGGGCCTCCCCATCGTTATCCTCAGATATTTGAGTAAGCGGTGCGGTGTGTAAACCATCGCCGCGCGGGGAGACAAAGGCTGCCGGGCGTGGCGTTGGCCACCCACCTCCGCTTGTGTTACTCGCTAACAGCACTTGCCCCAACAGTCTGTTGAGGTGGTGGACATGGAGCGGTGGTGCATCGCTTAGCGCACCGCGCTAGCCGCAGCGTTTGTGTTATCCCATCCTTCAAAGATCCGTCCCTCCTTCCACGTAAAACAATTTAATTTGGTTTATTTTTTACACATCACTTCAGCCTCACGGCTTTTTCTTTTTTGCTTTAAAAAATACGTATTCATTTACTTCTGAGCACGCACAATTTCAGCAAGCAATTAGTTCGTTTCGATTTAAAGCTTTCGTGACGGCAGGGATTCATCTTCTTGTTTCTTTCGGTAAAGTCACGTAGAATGGAAACGAAACGTCGTTGGAAATTATTCTATTCATGTTTATTTTTTATTACTTTTACTTACTTCAATTCTCCGTGACTTACCGAAAGAACAAGAAGAACAATTAGTTCGTGTCCAAACTTGCAAAACTCTGGGACCGGTCTCCGACATTCAGTAGTAGCTCATCAGCAACAGCAGAGCCGTGCTCTGCTTGCAGCAAATGATGTCGAACGGCCAGACGTTCATCGGCAAAGACTCTCTCACTCTCCCGTGAGACATCGCTCCGAGATCTAAGCAGAGTCCTACAACACAGCGCACAGAATAATGAATCGTCAGTTTGACGTTGCAACGCGCGCGTGTTGAACTTTCTTTCGCAGCCGCGCGTATCCAACGGTGCCAATCGAGCGTGCTCTGTGTCTCTCCGCATTCATCTCGCTGCTTGTGATCTCCACAAGCACGGGCGACGTTTAATAATGAGCGGCACTAACCAGTGTGGTGAAGTATGGTCAACACCCATGCCCCCCCCCTTCTCCCCCCGGGGCGAACGCCGAAATCCCGGCGGAGGGGGAAGGACTTTCATCCAGCAGTGGATCGCACAGAAGGAATTTGCATAACGAATGGGGGGGGGAGGGAGGGGAGGGGGAGGGGGAGATTTTCTGGTCCTTCGGCAGAGGTCGCAAACGGGTTTTGATTCCTTACCCGTACCCTGCCGCACCAGGGTCGCAAATGGGTACCCGTACCCGTACCCGGCCGTGTACAGGTACCCGTTCCCTACCCGTACCCTACCCGAAATGAGTGACAAACGGCTACTCACCAGTGACTCACAGCCTACCCATACCCGTACCCGGCCGCACCAGTCTCGGAAACGGCTACCCGTACCCAGCCGGGTACGGGTACCCGTTCCCTACCCGTACCCTACCCGAAATGAGCGACAAACGGCTACTCACCAGTGACTCACGGCCTACCCGTACCCGTACCCGGCCGCACCATGGTCGGAAACGGCTACCCGTACCCGGCCGGGTACGGGTAGCCGGGTATCGGGTAGGGTACGGGTATCGGGTACCCGGTTGCGACCTCTGTCCTTGGGACAATCCTGCCCGAGCCGGGATGAGCCGCGGTGACGCAAGGCGGAGGAGGCCGCCGCCTTGGCGAGGGAGGAGCCACGAGACGGGGTCTGGGGCGGCTCCCCCCCTCCCCTCCCCGACCCTGATGCGCTTCGTCCGGAACGCACGGAACCACTTTGACGTCTCTCCCAGCGGCACTGGATGTTTGAGATGTTCCATGCGGGGGGCGGGGGGGCGGGGGCGGGGGGTGGGGGGAGAGGCACTCGACGGTTGACCTTGGGTGATCATGATTGTGATGCGGGGCGGTATGATTATGATAATAACGATGATGATGATGATGATTATTGAGTGTCCAGTATGATTATGATGATAACGATGATGATGATGATGATTGAGTGTCCGACAGGATTATGATGATAACGATGATGATGATTAAGTGTTCAGTATGATTATGATGATAACGATGATCATGATGATTGATTGTCCGACAGGATTATGATGATAACGATGATGATGATGATTATTGAGTGTCCGGTATGATTATGATGATAACGATGATGATGATTATTGAGTGTCCAGTATGATTATGATGATAACGATGATGATGATGATGAGTCCGGTATGATTATGATGATAACGATGATGATGATTAAGTGTCCGACAGGATTATGATGATAACGATGAGTAAGTGATGATGGTTATGATGATGAAATAATGATGATTATGGTGATGAATGCAGTAACATTGGTTGCTGACGGTAAGTGTGTATCCAGTGGGTGATGATGACGATGATGATGACCCAATTTCGACTCCCGCTCACAGCCTAACATCGGTCACGAATATCTGAACCGGTCCTGGGACTCCCCTAGGTCGACTTAGCCACAATTGAGTACCTGGAACGATGTGTAAAAACATCAGCACTGGGGGGGGGGGGAGAGACAAAGACAGCCGGGCGTGGTGCTGGCCACACCCCCCCCCCTCATCGTGCCTGGCGCAAGTTCTCGCGAACAGCACTTTCCCCTACATTCTCTCGAAGGCTATACGGGGGATCTTTGCCCGTGTGTTGTACGTGTGTATCTCGTGCGCGACCCTTCGCGTTGTTAATCGCAACAATAACGATCACGATCACACACTGCCACAGCGCCCGAGCGAGGCGAGCCCCCGTTGCCAAGGGTTTGCTGAGCGGACACACATCGACGGCGCGACTTGTGGCAATGCGGGGAGACGGAACGAGGATGGGGGGTGCGCGTCTTCCCCGATCGCCGCGGTCGGATACGCGTCTATGGGTCTCTGTGTTAGTCTATGGGTCTCTGTGTTAGTCTATGGGTCTCTGTGTTTGTTAGTCTATGGGTCTCTATGTGTGTCTATGGGTCTCTATGTGTGTCTATGGGTCTCTATGTGTGTCTATGGGTCTCTGTGTTAGTCTATGGGTCTCTGTGTTATTAGTCCATGGGTCTTTGTGTTAGTCTATGGGTCTCTATGTTAGTCTATGGGTCTCTGTGTTAGTCTATGGGTCTCTGTGTTATTAGTCCATGGGTCTTTTGTTAGTCTATGGGTCTCTATGTTAGTCTATGGGTCTCTGTGTTAGTCTATGGGTCTCTGTGTTAGTCTATGGGTCTCTATGTGTGTCTATGGGTCTCTATGTTAGTTAGTCTATGGGTCTCTGTGTGTGTCTATGGGTCTCTGTGTTAGTTAGTCTATGGGTCTCTGTGTTAGTCTATGGGTCTCTGTGTTAGTCTATGGGTCTCTGTGTTAGTCTATAGGTCTCTATGTGTTCTATGGGTCTCTATGTTAGTTAGTCTATGGGTCTCTGTGTGTGTCTATGGGTCTCTGTATTAGTTAGTCTATGGGTCTCTGTGTTAGTTAGTCTATGGGTCTCTGTGTTAGTCTATGGGTCTCTGTGTTAGTTAGTCTATGGGTCTCTGTGTTAGTCTATGGGTCTCTGTGTTAGCCTATGGGTCTCTATGTGTGTCTATGGGTCTCTGTGTGTGTCTATGGGTCTCTGTGTTAGTTAGTCTATGGGTCTCTGTGTTAGTCTATGGGTCTCTGTGTTAGTTAGTCTATGGGTCTCTATGTTAGTCTATGGGTCTCTATGTGTGTCTATGGGTCTCTGTGTTAGTTAGTCTATGGGTCTCTGTGTTAGTCTATGGGTCTCTATGTTAGTCTATGGGTCTCTATGTTAGTCTATGGGTCTCTATGTGTGTCTATGGGTCTCTGTGTTAGTTAGTCTATGGGTCTCTGTGTTAGTCTATGGGTCTCTATGTGTGTCTATGAGTCTCTATGTTAGTTAGTCTATGGGTCTCTGTGTGTGTCTATGGGTCTCTGTGTTAGTTAGTCTATGGGTCTCTGTGTTAGTCTATGGGTCTCTGTGTTAGTCTATGGGTCTCTGTGTTAGTCTATGGGTCTCTGTGTTAGTTAGTCTATGGATCTCTGTGTTAGTCTATGGGTCTCTGTGTTAGTTCGTCTATGGGTCTCTATGTTAGTCTATGGGTCTCTACGTGAGTCTATGGGTCTCTATGTTAGTCTATGGGTCTCTATGTTAGTCTATAGGTCTCTGTGTTAGTTAGTCTATTTGTCTCTGTGTTAGTCTATGGGTCTCTGTGTTAGTTAGTCTATGGATCTCTGTGTTTGTCTATGGGTCTCTATGTTAATCTATGGGTCTCTGTGTTAGTCTATGGGTCTCTGTGTTAGTCTATGGGTCTCTATGTTAGTCTATGGGTCTCTGTGTTAGTCTATGAGTCTCTGTGTTAGTTTATGGGTATCTCTGTGTTTGTCTATGGGTCTCTATGTTAGTCTATGGGTCTCTGTGTTAGTCTATGGATCTCTGTGTTTGTCTATGGGTCTCTATGTTAATCTATGGGTCTCTGTGTTAGTCTATGGGTCTCTATGTTAGTCTATGGGTCTCTATGTTAGTCTATTAGTCTATGGGTCTCTGTGTTAGTTAGTCTATGGGTCTCTATGTTAGTCTATGGGTCTCTGTGTTAGTCTATGGGTCTTTGGAGTGGGTCTTTGTCTATGTATATATAGTGATACATCTTCTAGTTCTCGTAATTACAAGCGTGCTCCAGTACGTTTCTTACATTGAGAACTCACATCTTTGTTTTGAAGACTTCGCTCGACTTTCCATTCGTTGCACGCTTCTCATTTTCTCCCACGATGCCCATGCCTCTGATCCAAATATCACAGCAGGTAGCGTGCCTTCATATCAATAACAACAACAACAACAAACAACAACCCGAACAAATGAAATATCTTCCTCGGACAAACGCCTTCTGTTGGACGGCGTTTCAGAACCTCGATCCGTCCGCGCGGCAATTCTTCCATGCGTTTGCTCGTCTTGCTGGCAAATCGAGACCGTGGCGTGAGCATGTGTGTGTATGTGTGTGTCTGTGTGTGTATGTGTGTGTATGTGGGTGTGTGTGTGGTGTGTGTGTGTGTGTATGTGTGTGTGTGGGTGTGTGTGGGTGTGTGTCTGTGTGTGGGTGTGTGTGTGTATGTGTGTGTGGGGTGTGTGTATATGTGTGTCTGTGTGTGTGCATGTGTGTGTATGTGGGAGCAGTGGTGTAGCGGTTTTCACGCTGTGCTGCGAACCCGGCGACCCGGGTTCGATTCCCTCTCACGGCCCACCCCGGTGACGATTATCTGAACCGCTCCTGGGCCTCCCCTAGGTCGACTCAAACTAAAATGAGTACCTGGTGTGGCGCGTAGGGAGACAAAGGCGGCCGGGCGTGATGTTGGCCACCCACCCCCTCGTGTGCCGTGCCGGCCTTTATAGGTGCTCGCTAACAGCACTTGCCACGACGGTCTGTTAAGGCTAGACGGGGGATCTTTGTCTTTGTATGTACGTGGAACTTCTTTCGCACGGGTACGTAACCGAACCGTCGCTCTGCGCGTCACTCACGGAGCTGAATAACAAAGAAGCCTCCTGAATCGATGAGATCGTGTTTTCCCGTGACAAGGGATGGAGACCTCCTTTACCAGTGGCAAAATATAGTAGTAGGTTTTTACCCTTTAGACTGGTACAAAACTGACACCTTTATACAAGGCATCATGTTTGCAATGACCACAACACAAGCAGTCAAAATGCTAACAAAAATAAATAATGGTAATGATATGCACTGTCCTTGAAGTTGATTGGTCCACACCCGAGACAGCTTTCCTTAGGGCCTAGTCTCCATTAGTGTTGGACCAGATGACGCCAAAAGGCGTACAATTCAAAAACAGTGTAAATGCTTTCCCCGAGCTCTCAATACTCTGATAGTGCACTGTTTTTGAGTTTTACGCCTTTTGGCGTCATCTGGTCCAACACCAATGGAGACTAGGCTCTAAGAAAAGCTGTCTCGGGTGTGGACCAATCAACTTCAAGGACAGTGCATATCATTACCATTATTTATTTTTGTTTGCATTTTGACTGCTTGTGTTGTGGTTATTGCAAACATGATGCCTTGTATAAAGGTGTCAGTTTTGTACCAGTTTAAAGGGTAAAAACCTACTACTAAGGCAGGGGTCGGGAACTTTTTGACTGGGAGAGCCATAAAAGCCAAATATTTCTAAATATATTGCATTCAGAGCCATATAGTATTTTTGTAACGTATAATAAATTAAATGTGTCTTACTTTTAATGCGACTTCTGGTGCTGCATGGTTTTGCTGATGGCCTTGTAGTCTGGTTCGTACGTGGTGAGGTTGAGCTTCATGCAGGCGTTGAGGCCCCGTGACCCGTGAAATGTATCTTCAAAACTAATTTCTGTTTACTTTAAAATGACACAGTATTATTAAGCAATATCACAAGTATTTTAAAATCAGTTCCAAACTGATTTATTCATTTTATTTTTTTCAACTGGAAATTATCTAGGAGCCATATGCCGTCACCGGAAGAGCCATATATGGCTCGCGAGCCATAGGTTCCCGACCGCTGTACTAAGGGATGGAGACTTGATCTCTCTCATGGAGCAAGGCACACAAAGACAAAGAATCCCCCCATCCCTTCCTCCCCCCGTATAGCCTCAACAGACTGTTGGGGCAAGTGCTGGGGGGGGGGGAGGTGTGAGTGGTCAGCATCACGCTCGTCAGCCCTTGTTGCCTATGTAACGGGTTCCGGAGACACTTGAATAGGTAACTTCTTTATTACAATACAACACTCCAACAGTCCTGATACTCTGTTACAGCCTAGGTACACAGCCTAGCTACACAGCCTAGATACTCTACTCTGGCTACGCTCTGGACTCGCCCGCACAAGGTCGTAGCGTCGGGAGTTCCAGAGTCCCAGCACTCGCTCTCGCAGCATCCCAAGGTCTTCAGATGGCTGGTCGTGGGTCTTGGGTCTTGAGTTACAACTGGGGCCGATCGTCCAGGGAGCTCTCCTTTTATGCCTGGTCTAACGAGGGGTGGGGCCGTGTGCGCCACCAGACATCCCACAGATCACACACAGCCCCCCCCCCCCCCCATTGGCGGCGCCCAGGGGATTAAGCGCCTGGGAACTCAACGCCTGACGCCCAGAGGCTTAAGCGTCTGGACCCCCTGGGAACCCAGCGCCTGGCGCCCAGAGGCTTAAGCGTCTGGACTCGCCTGGGATCCCAGAGCCCCCAGCAGCCCCTCCCTTCTTATGTCACTACACCTACACACCGTGACAGGTGCTCATTTGAGGCTGAGTTGACCTAGGGGGGGAGGGAGGGAGGAGGAGGAGGGCGATGATCGCTGCCACCGATGTTCGGTGGCCGTGAGCCATCGATGGAACTCGGGTCGCCGGGTTCGTTAGCGCAGTGCGCCAACCGCGGCGCCACCGCTCCCTCGGTAGAACCGTGGGGAGAGCCTTGGCATGGACGGGAACTCTCCGATAGCCATCGTTGTTGTTGTCGTTGTTGTTGTCGTTGTTGTTGTTGTCGTTGTTGTTGGTGGTGGTTGTTGGTGGTGGTGTCGTGTTTGTCACGTGTCCCACGCGTTTCTCTCTGGGCTGTTCGTCTTCTTCTTGTCGTAGTCGTCGTACACCAATGCCGATGTGGATGGCCCAGCGGCGAATTACGGTTTCACATTCAGGTGCTGCCTCATCCCAGATGACCGCAACGTGGCGATTGGCTGCAAATACAAATAACTTGTATTTAAGAACTTGCATCTTGGGATCCCTGCCTCACTTGATGCAGAAAATCTGGCTGTGACGGTAACCACCTGATGACGGAGACTTGTGTTGCCTCCGAAACGTCGTGATTTTTATTATTTTATTTTTATTAATTAGATTTTTTACCTACGTGACTTTACCGAAAAAAACACTAAGAGTATTGGCTGCAGGGTCCGTTCTGGATGACACCGCAGCCGCGCTCTGCTGGAGAATGTAAAATGTTCCGTTTGTGCGTCCGGGGTATCTGTGTAGTGGGTTCGAATTAGGTGCACACACACGCAGCTTGGAGGCAACACTATTTATTAAACGGTAAGTAACATAACGCTGTACATGAGGTGGTGACCACCTTCCTCAACTCACTAACACTCTGGAACGCGACACAGACTGGACCAGGCAGGCAACGGCCTGCCTGGCCCAGGACGACGACTCGGGACTTGACGACCGATGATGTCTTCACTTCGGAGTACAGTACAACAGCCTCGCTCTGCGTTCACACCACGCTTATATCTGCTTTGGCGTGGCTGGTTCTGTCCAGGCCACGCTTCCCTTCCCAGGCCACGCCTCCCTTCCCCCACCTCTGGGAAGGTCCGAATCCCTCCACCACGTGACCCCCCAGGCACCACCTTGGGGGCCCAGCCCTCGTACGGGCCGACACAGTAGTGAGCGTTCTATGTCACTACATCTGTAGAGACTGAGTCGGGATTCCACCACCCCTGCTACCGCTCTCCGCCTTTGGCATGCGATTAACTGCCCTTCACAATCCTGTGTGCCTATGTGCGTGTCTCTTTCTGTTTGTCTCTGTGTGAGTCTTCTCTCTCTCTCTGCTTGTGTGTGTCTCCCTGTCTGTGTTTTGTCTCTTTCTGTTTGTCTCTGTGTGAGTCTCTCTCTCTCTCTCTGCTTGTGTGTGTCTCCCTGTCTTGTGTCTCTCTCTGTTTGTCTCTGTGTGTGTGTCTCTCTCTCTCTCTGCTCTGTGTGTTTCCGTGTCTGTGTTTGTATCTCTCTCAAATGTAGCAATCTTTGGAAGAACGTAATCAACCAGGTGGAGTGTTGACTGTGATGTTGGCCAACTCTCTGTGTTGTATTACATTCTATTTCCAACTTTTTGGTTCTTTCGGTAAAGTCACGTAGACTTTACTGAAAGAACCAAGAAGATGAATCCCTGCAGTTACGAAAGCTTTAAATCGAAATTCTATTTCCAAGTTTACTATGTTTGTTTTCTCATTCATTTGTACCTGCTGATGGTTGCTTGTGCTGCAAGCGAAACGTCGTATTCTATTATTATTTAATTTAATTTCTTTCTACGTGACTTTACCGAAAGCACCAAAGAGTTATTCCCGCGGTCACGAAAGCTTCGAATCGAATCAATGTCGCAGTCGCCCCATGCTGCACGCGATCGTCAAATACGCGACGCGCTGAGCAATTGGCGCGGTTGGCTGCGTACGGTGCGAAGGAAGTTTGCACCGTACGTACATGCAATTAGCGTTGTCTGCGTCACGCGGAACACGTGTGCGCACACAGAGACACACACGCGGGACACGTGCACACAGACACACACACACACACTTAGATCGCAATCTTAATTGGAATCGGCTCTCTCTAAATTAAGGCCCAATGGAAGTGGCTGTGGCCTGGCTGGAGCTTCGTGTTATCAGGACTGTCATCTCGAAATAGCACTCGTTGTTGTTGTTGTTGAGAATGTGTGTGGTGTCTTTGTCTGTGGGGAGCGGTGGCGTAGTGGTTAGCGCACCGCGCTATGAACCCGGGTGACCTGACTTTGTGCGATTCCCGCTCACGGCTAACATCAAAGAGGGATATTTAAACCGTTCCTGTGCCTTCCCCTACCCCCGCAGTTCCACTCAGCCTTAAAATGAGTACCTAGTGCGCTGTGTAAACATCAGCACTGGGGAGACAAAGGCGGCCGGCCATGTATCCGGCCGCTTCCAGCTTCTTGCGCGTGACGACCTTCACACGTGCTTCAGCAAGAGCACTTTGCCAAAAGAGCCCGTGTAGGCTCCAAGGGGGGCCCTCTTTGTCTTTGTGCGTACGATCGCAGTGTGCAACAATGGGAAACAATGACGGATGAACCGAGCAGAGGAATTTCTCTCACTTGATATACAGCTATCGTGCTGTGACGGTTCCACCTGAAGACGGAGGCTTGTGTTGCCTCCGAAACGTCGTGATTTTTATTTTATTTTTATTAATTTTAATTTTTTACCTACGTGACTTTACTGAAAAAACCCTAAGAATAGGACGCCTCTGATTGGGTTGAAAAATGTAATAGGAAATACGGAAGACGTGTTAAGATGTTCGAACGCCAAGCAGATGCCTATTGCAAGGGGTCGAGACTCCGTGAACCAGAGAGCGCGTTTATTTGCATGGTTTTTGTTGTTGTTGTTGTCACAAGCAATGCAGAGCTGATGCCTCGCAATCGGGGTGTTTCTATTCGCTGCTTGAATATCTTCAACATCTCCTGTTTGTCTTGCCAGGCGGGTCAACGCCTAATCTTATAGTTCTTTCATCATTCTGATACTGGCCAAAAAGGTCCCGTAGATGCCTCTGATTGGGGTCACCCAAGGTCAAATGCTACGTCTCATACGCGCCGTGGAATATAACACCCGCGCGTATGTCGATGCGCATTCCAATTTACAAACTGCGCGGCTACAAGCAGCGGCACCAGCAGAGCCGTTTTGTCGCTCCACTGCTGGATGAGAGGCGCGGGGTCGAGGGGGGGGGGTGGTGGGGGTTGTTTCACCACTCGTGACCTCGCTGGCGAATGCGGATGGTGTAGTCTGTAAGTAATAATTTTAAGTGATTATTTAGTCGATTGAGACAAAAAATGATCTTAGTCATCAGAATGTAAACCATCATTGTCATCCGGGTTTCGCTCTTTGGATCATCATCAGCAGCAGCAGCCGTCATTGTCGTCTCATCATCATCATCGTCATCAACATCATCATCAACATCATCAACAACATCATCAACATCATCATCAACATCAACAACATCATCAACATCATCAACATGAAATGTATATGGTGATATCGTCATCACCAACATTCACCTTCACCGGATCATCAGCAGTGGCACTGCTAGCCTAACCACCACCACAGCATCATCATCATCATCAGCCGGTGTAAGCATCATAGTCAACCATGTTGATTATATCATCATCGTCATCACACAATCATTGCATCATCATCATCATCAACCACTTTGACTATATCATCGTCATCATCCACATTCATTGCATCATCATCGACATCATCAACCACTGTGACGATATCATCGTCATCATCCACATTCATTGCATCATCATCATCAACCACTTTTACTATATCATCATCATCATCCACATTCATTGCATCATCATCATCATCAACCACTTTGACTATATCATCGTCATCATCCACATTCATTACATCATCATCATCGTCACCAACCACGTTGACTGTATCGTCATCATCCACATTCATTGCATCATCATCATCAACCACTTTTACTATCATCATCATCATCCACATTCATTGCATCATCATCATCATCAACCACTTTGACTATATCATCGTCATCATCCACATTCATTACATCATCATCATCGTCACTAACCACGTTGACTGCATCGTCATCATCCACATTCATTGCATCATCATCATCGTCACCAACCACATCGTGATCATC